>NC_140007.1:24946378-25218417 GCF_964263955.1 Coregonus lavaretus | reverse complement strand
TTCCATTTAGCTCACTGGCAGGATGACTGGAGATCTATTCTTTATTCTTTCCCTCTGAACACAAGATTGTCTTGATTCTAGTTTTGTTTCAGGTTTAGAGAAAAATATTCCTGTTTAAAATATATTAAAATAGTTCATATTAAGAGATTTCATTAATTTGTATAAGTATTGCTGACCCACTGTATCAAGTCTCAATAATATTTTAACAGTTTCTAGCATTTTTTTGACAAAGCACAATGCAAATATTTTGTAGGCACTTTTCATTGTCGACTTAATGTATACGTATTTTAATGGCCGATCAGTCTTGTGTCACTATTATTTTAAGTGGCAATGTAAATAGAATGACTAATTAAGGAATACTGTAACATACTATACATGAGTCTTTATCTTATATAAATAGAAATAATGAGCATGCAGCATTACGTCACATGGAATTATAATGAGTGTGATGTTTTCACACTATGTACCTGTGAATAGCCCATGTTATTCAGTAAACGAAGGCCGTCTCAATGACCTTCTGCACACACTGCACAGGCACAGTTCAGGTCAGTCCAGCATTCCTCCAGGCTTTCATCACACCACAAACACAAAGAAAGGAGGAACAGGAAAAAGCAAAGCATTAATTTCCCCCTTCGTTTTCAACATTTCATCAAATTACTGTCGAAATTAATATGAGGAGAGTTTAGTGCCAAAACAGCATGTTGCAACATCGTGCTAACTGTGCTACCATCTTCAGTGACATGAGATGTGAATACGGAACAACTCCCCCCAAGGCCTTGTTGCTTTAGTTTTGAGTATGAAAAATGCAGTGGGGTTAGTCGAGAATGGATGTTCGGAATGAGGGAAAAGCTGCCCTCCCAGCCTTGCTGTGCCATAGAACCAGACCAGTCAGAACAGGTTTGGGCAATCATTAACAGCCACTGTGGCCCACTCTCCTGTAACAGCCAGCCTAAGCTATAGCCCCTACTAGAACAAAGACCCCGTCTGCCGTACAACAAGCTGTATTTTTTGTTTCGAGGCGAGTTTCAAATACGTGGTTTCCCCCCACTTCATCTCTTGTTCAGGTCCTGAGGGTTAGGTGATATATCGAAACTTACCATTGTTAGTTTGAGTTTGAGGTAGTGAAGTCCACCCAAGGCCACAATTTGTTGAGTTAACTGAAGTGGGGTTGTAATGGATATTGATGACGAGTTGTATGTGTGCCTGGGTAGGGGGGTATACTTGATTTTATATTAGTTTCTCCTTCTTTCTGTTAAATATAGATGTAATTTCAGAGATGTGATAGACAGGCCTTCTAATGATAATTTGCGTCCACAGTCAGGGTTGTCAACAGTTTAGAACACCCCTCTCTTTTCAGAGTGGAATGCCCCTGAAGCCCCCATTATGCCCATAGGTGGGGCTTATCCACACACAAACCTACCAATGCATGGTTAGCCTTTATCAAGTTTTTTTGTCAGTCAAAACCAGGAGATATCACAACACTAATATATACAAGAGAAACATGTATTGTAAAATGCTTAGAGGAAAATATTATTAATGCGATCTGTAAAATTATCACTTTTATGACCTATTGTTTGTCTCCTATTCATGTTTGGATGGTCATCCCCATCTTACGAGGCAGCATTGGATATAATCACTCTCTCTAATACTGCCTGGTAATGATGATGCTAGCCATCCGCTAACTACAGTGAGACACCACACAACTTACGACATTAGCTAGCTACATTAACACACTTTACCTCAGCTTGGCGGCCATTTTGTTTAAAATGAAATGGCCTGGTTCCCACTGAAATGGCTTTCAGGATCCATCTTACCTGACAGTGCTGGATTGTACAACTGTGTTCTAACACTGTCTGGTAACGATGTTTCCTGGGTGACTCACATACCTCCAGAGATACTCCTCAGCTATGGATGGACTTAGAGGGTCAGGTGTGACCCCTTGATGAAAACATACCATAGGCAATACCTGATCAGATTATCTGCGGTAACTGTACTGTGGTAGTGGTAGCACCTGACTCCAGTTTGAACTCTTTCTTTCTTCAAGGATTTGATGTCTGATAACGTCACTGATAAGAAGACTTGGTTTAGGGTCGCATCTGTAATTTTGGCTCGAATTTGGCTAGCATGCAGAGGTGGGTTATACCAGGAAACTGGGAAGAGAATGATATTGTGTTTCCCCTTTTTTGAGTTGACTTGATTATACATGGGCGATTGTCCGTGGAGATTGTCCTAAATCTTCAGTTTGGCACATCTTTATTCAGCTAGCTAAAACTACACATCTGAAAGATGATCCATTTTACGTCATCATTTATTTGTCAAAAAGATAGGCATATGAAGTGCTTATTTTGTGAATCATATTGGGAAAATGTATGGCAGATATGACTGGGGTGCTTTGTCAGTCAAAGTAGTTGAAATATCTTAGTGTTACTCAATTAGGAATCAATTTAAGCAAGTGGAGAAGGTTAGAGGCACGAACGGATTGCTTTTCCCCGGCAAATGAGAACAAGTAGAGGAGACAGTTAGGGTCCCTAGCTCACCCAGACTTTATATTATCCACTTCCCTGTCCTGTTTTATAGCGGCCCCACCCAGCCTGAGTTAAAGAATACCAGTCAGTTGACGGTTCCACCGGTCGTACTACTCATTTCGGTGTCCCCTCCCCCCTGCAGTGTATGGCTTTGTGTTGTGTCACTGTGATTGGTTGAGCTCGCCTTACCTGCGTGGCACATCCCGAAACTGACACATGAGCTCACCTGAGCACTTACGAAAGAAATAGACTCAACAACATCCTCCTTGACTCCTCCCCCCTCCCCCTCTCTCTCTCCCTTCATATGAATGATTGCTCTTTTTTTTATCACAGCTAAGTATATCCCATAGCTCTATCTGTAGTGTCTTTTGTCGTTTTACTAGGCTTTAATGAAGAACAAAAGTGTTTTGCTTTTTTTGTTACAATTACATTTTAAAAATTGGGTTTCCTTTTTGTCATAAGCAAATGATAAACAGCCATATACTTGAATGAATTGATCCCTTAAGGCAGACTCTCATCTCATTCCATGTCTCCAAATTTGTATGGTCTTCCATTAAGAAAAATACATCCCAATTGAGTAGGTAAAGCCCTCAAACAGACAGCACAGACATAGGAAAATAATAATCAAGGAGCCGGCACAGCCTGAATGTTTGTTTAAGGAGGGAGAATTACTGAACCACACCTTTATTGGCTCTCCTCATGTCTTTTGCCTTTATCTATGACATAGACACACGGAATGGTTCAATGTTTGTCATATTTTTTTCTTTCCCTTTTTTACCCCCTCTCCTTTTCAAACTGTTAAAAATACCATTTAGATGTTGCACTGAACCTTAAAGTGGCGTAAGGATTTCATTTGTGGTGAATAGGCACCACATTTTCCCACTTAAGCTGTTTTTCTAGATCTTTGACGTGAACGGTCAACAATCAGTATGTCTTTTGTCTTCATTGTAAATGAACTCCATTTAACATAGTCTTTGAGAATACAAAAAAGACAAACTAGTATTCATGTCTGTGTGTGAGACAGACAGATGGACAGACAGACTGTATCTTTTTCAGCCTGTCTCTTCCTGTATCTCATCATGCATTTTTCAGCTGGCTCCCTCTGCGGACAGTGGACGGTTGGTTCAGAGAGTCCTTCAGTCCTAGCTCCTTGGCCTGTTGATTGGCGTCTTACCAGACATGGTTAGATCTAATTATCCCTGTCTAATACTGTCTGGTAATGCCGTCCATTGAATGGCATTACCTTCTCTTTTTCCTCTCTCCTTCTTGTGCAGAAGTTTGAGCTCATAGGCCTACTCTATGTTAATGTGTGTATACAGTGTGTTTGTGTGTAGATGACCAGAACATGGACACAATGGTTGAAATGACAGATGGGTTGGGATACGGTGTTTATGGTAATAAAGATAATAACTATAAAATAACTTTGCACTGGAAGACTGATTCAGTTGCCAGTGCCTTTCCATGTGCCAAGCTTGTGTCAGAGTTTCTTCCTTGAGCAGCGGCCCAGGATGGCTAAAAGAAAGCTATACAGCATTTTGGGATATATGTGATGCCAGAAGTAATTAAAATGCTTTAAGGTGCGTTCACATATCTCTCTCTCTCTCTCTCTCTCTCTCTCTCTCTCTCTCTCTCTCTCTCTCTCTCTCTCTCTCTCTCTCTCTCTCTCTCTCTCTCTCTCTCTCTTCTCTCTCTCTCTCTCTCTCTCTCTCTCTCTCTCTCTCTCTCTCTCTCTCTCTCTCTCTCTCTCTCTCTCTCTCTTCTCTCTCTCTCTGGATATGTTAAGGCAAGAAAATATAATCAGACAAATCATGGAAATAAATTACTGTTGTCTATTCTTAGCTTTAATATCAATGTGAGGAGAAGTGTAAATGCTAATCTATATTTGTGAGACTTATACCAACCCAAACTGAAATATAGATTACTGAATAAAGGCACCATGCATGAGAGTCTACAAACCAAATTTCACTCATTCATAGGAAATATTCAAAACCGAAAGGGAAAGGAAACAGTGATAGTTCTAAACTGAAATATTAACTCTGATAAGATAGTAGAATAGTGAATAGAATTTAAGATAATTTAATTCAATTATATAGCAGAGGGAATTGAACAATAGTCCCATGTAGCTTAGTTGGTAAAGCATGGCGCTTGCAACGCCAGGGTTGTGGGTTCGATTCCCACGGGGGACCAGTATGAACTAACTGTAAGTCGCTCTGGAGAAGAGCGTTTGCTAAATGACTAAAATGTAAAAATTGTAAACCAAAGAGAAATAGCCTAAAATCGAGACACTAAGCTTTTCTCTCCAGTAGTCTGGAGGGCCAATTAGTGGTGTTGAGTTAAGGTTCAGCCTTAAATAAGGTTTTGGATTTCCCCACCAATGTTCTCCACAAAAATGCCAACTATTGATTAAGGGCCAGGCTGGTTTACCTATCAGGTTGTTCATTTCACAGTGGAGTCACATTCCAGCGGAGAGGGCAGAGTTACCTGATCACGTCTAGCTTAGAAGTAAGGGTACAACATGGGCAGCCATAAGCGCCACGCCGAATGAACAACAGCTCCAACAATGGAATAACTTCAGCTAAGAGCCAAAACAGGGATGAGTTTCAGGGACAAAGGGAGAAAACTTAAGCGAAGCTAAAAGAAGGAAAGATAACAGAAGAAATGCATAGCAAGCATGTGTTGGCGGTAGGAAGTCAAGTACTCAGGTAATACTTGAAACTATAGGGTCTACTTGACTTTAACTTTATTTCCATTGTCCTCTTCTTCATTCTAAAAGCTTTAATGCTCATTCTTTCTCACTAATCTCTCTCTCTCTCTCTCTCTCTCTCTCTCTCTCTCTCTCTCTCTCTCTCTCTCTCTCTCTCTCTCTCTATGTTATATCTATATGGATGTGATACTATGTTCATGTAATAAAGCATTTAGAAGAACATTTAATGTGGTATTATCTGAAAAAATAAAGATTGTGTATTCGCTCAGTGTTCCTTACGGTTCTCATGGTTACAAAATTCTACATGGGAACCTTGCCCGGAGTTTGGCATTTCTCCAGGTACAGTAAAACTTGTAACAACCAAGCTATAGATAACCATATATTTTTGCCAATAAAAATATGACATGAAAATATCAAATAAACATGAAAGAAATTACATTTGACTTTGCCCCTTTCTTTTTGACTGTGATCGTAAAGTGTTGTCTGAATGCATTGAATGTTCTTTCTAGTCACATAGTTTTGTATGAAGGGATGTGAATGTGATGATATGTAGGCCTGCCCTTGCTGTTTGCTCCGGTCATTGTGTTCAGAGGACTCTTCACCGGGCAGAGCGCAATGCCTGGCCTCAGTCAGGTGGAGATCAGGTTACATCTGAACAGAGCTCCTTTTTAAATGCCTCAATTTACCCATGAGGTCCCCCTATCAGCCAAGCCCTCATTGTGTTCCGACTCCTGCTCTAAAGCACCTCCTAACAGGCTGCCCAGTGTGTCCTGTTGTTAGCCTGAGATGCATAGGGCCACTTTTCACAGATTTTAAAGCCAGAAATTCACTCTTAAAGCTGGAATCCACATTAAGTGAAACAGCGCCACTGGTCTCCCCAGGCGCATTTGTTATTGTTTTTGTTTTGTTTATGAAAGGAGGAAAGGAGCATCCAGCATATTGGTAAAAATGTTTAGCACATATTCTGCTATTCTATCATGACTCGCTCATGCAATAATGTACAGCGATGTCCGAGGGAAAAAAACAGTGTTGTTTTAAGTAACTTCTTTGTTGTTGTAATATCGCAAACGGACGTGGCAGTTTCACCGCTACGGAAACACAGAAACAGCACAACCCCATTGATGTTTAATTAGAGCTGTTAGAGGCCTGAGGGGTATACTATAAAGCAGGATCGAGGAGTTAGCCTAACTTGCCTAAATATTCTAAAATGAGTTCAAAAAAATAAGTAATTTTTTTGAATGATAAGCTTGAATTGGGCATGGTCAAATTGACTCAACAACCAAAAACACATACAGTATATATGTTTAGCTTTCTTAATGAATCAGAATATCAACAGTTATTTCTGGTTGTTTATTAAAGTTAGCTGGCTAACTCATTGATCCTGTTTTGTAGTCTACCTCTCTGAGGGGTTGGTTTCCTTGGAGCTCTGATTGTATCAGGAAGAACACAAACACAGAGTCCATTCGACCATTTACTAAACCAGGCCCTGGACCACACTGATCTCTGATGCAGAACATGAGATGAGCAAGTTAAAGGGTTCAGAGGAAATAGTCTTCATCCCTCACTACTGTGAAAGGTTTTCCCATGCTAATGAATAGGTGTTTGGTTAACAATCAGCCAACAAATGTGTAACTGACTAATACTATGCAATGAATTGTGTCTGTTTTATTTCCCTTGATGCTTTGACTGGACACCCACTTTTCGTGTGAGTTTATGGTCACAAAATGTTATATTCATGCCAAATCAAGGAAGGGGTACACATATACAGTGGGGAGAACAAGTATTTGATACACTGCCGATTTTGCAGGTTTTCCTACTTACAAAGCATGTAGAGGTCTGAAAAAAATCCAGAAAATCACATTGTATGATTTTTAAGTAATTAATTTGCATTTTATTGCATGACATAAGTATTTGATCACCTACCAACCAGTAAGAATTATGTCTCTCACAGACCTGTTAGTTTTTCTTTAAGAAGCCCTCCTGTTCTCCACTCATTACCTGTATTAACTGCACCTGTTTGAACTCGTTACCTGTATAAAAGACACCTGTCCACACACTCAATCAAACAGACTCCAACCTCTCCACAATGGCCAAGACTAGAGAGCTGTGTAAGGACATCAGGGATAAAATTGTAGACCTGCACAAGGCTGGGATGGGCTACAGGACAATAGGCAAGCAGCTTGGTGAGAAGGCAACAACTGTTGGTGCAATTATTAGAAAATGGAAGAAGTTCAAGATGACGGTCAATCACCCTCGGTCTGGGGCTCCATGCAAGATCTCACCTCGTGGGGCATCAATGATCATGAGGAAGGTGAGGGATCAGCCCAGAACTACACGGCAGGACCTGGTCAATGACCTGAAGAGAGCTGGGACCACAGTCTCAAAGAAAACCATTAGTAACACACTACGCCATCATGGATTAAAATTCTGCAGCGCACGCAAGGTCCCCCTGCTCAAGCCAGCGCATGTCCAGGCCCATCTGAAGTTTGCCAATGACCATCTGGATGATCCAGAGGAGGAATGGGAGAAGGTCATGTGGTCTGATGAGACAAAAATAGAGCTTTTTGGTCTAAACTCCACTCGCCGTGTTTGGAGGAAGAAGAAGGATAAGTACAACCCCAAGAACACCATCCCAACTGTGAAGCATGGAGGTGGAAACATCATTCTTTGGGGATGCTTTTCTGCAAAGGAGACAGGACGACTGCACCGTATTGAGGGAAGGATGGATCTTGGAGGGAGCTGAAAGTCCGTATTGCCCAGCGACAGCCCCGAAACCTGAAGGATCTGGAGAAGGTCTGTATGGAGGAGTGGGCCAAAATCCCTGCTGCAGTGTGTGCAAACCTGGTCAAGACCTACAGGAAACGTATGATCTCTGTAATTGCAAATAAAGGTTTCTGTACCAAATATTAAGTTCTGCTTTTCTGATGTATCAAATACTTATGTCATGCAATAAAATGCAAATTAATTACTTAAAAATAATACAATGTGATTTTCTGGATTTTTGTTTTAGATTCCGTCTCTCACAGTTGAAGTGTACTGTTGTGTATACATGGCCCCATCCATCCTCCCCTCAATACGGTGCAGTCGTCCTGGATTTTCCAGATGGTCATTGGCAAACTTCAGACGGGCCTGGACATGCGCTGGCTTGAGCAGGGGGACCTTGCGTGCGCTGCAGAATTTTAATCCATGACGGCGTAGTGTGTTACTAATGGTTTTCTTTGAGACTGTGGTCCCAGCTCTCTTCAGGTCATTGACCAGGTCCTGCCGTGTAGTTCTGGGCTGATCCCTCACCTTCCTCATGATCATTGATGCCCCACGAGGTGAGATCTTGCATGGAGCCCCAGACCGAGGGTGATTGACCGTCATCTTGAACTTCTTCCATTTTCTAATAATTGCGCCAACAGTTGTTGCCTTCTCACCAAGCTGCTTGTCTATTGTCCTGTAGCCCATCCCAGCCTTGTGCAGGTCTACAATTTTAACCCTGATGTCCTTACACAGCGCTCTGGTCTTGGCCATTGTGGAGAGGTTGGAGTCTGTTTGATTGAATGTGTGGACAGGTGTCTTTTATACAGGTAACGAGTTCAAACAGGTGCAGTTAATACAGGTAATGAGTGGAGAACAGGAGGGCTTCTTAAAGAAAAACTAACAGGTCTGTGAGAGCCGGAATTCTTACTGGTTGGTAGGTGATCAAATACTTATGTCATGCAATAAAATGCAAATTAATTACTTAAAAATCATACAATGTGATTTTCTGGATTTTTGTTTTAGATTCCGTCTCTCACAGTTGAAGTGTACCTATGATAAAAATTACAGACCTCTACATGCTTTGTAAGTAGGAAAACCTGCAAAATCGGCAGTGTATCAAATACTTGTTCTCCCCACTGTATAAAAAAAAACGATATACATAAATTACTTCAGCCCACATTTGTTGAACCTGAATGGCCTTCATCACAATCAGAGGCCAAATCATGAAGCGAAAATATGGTTTGAGTGAGTGAACAAGGTTTTTAGACAATAGTAATAGAATTATAATAATGGGAATGCCCAGTCAAGTCATTATTTCAATTAGTTCCCTATGGTTTAGACTGGGAAACTAGTCTAACATTTTGGCTTTGTGTGACATCACAGACTGCCCGTAGCTGGCAGAGGGAGGATTCCAGCGCTGGTCTGTGCATGCTCCGGTGCCGTCCGACCAGATTCCTGTGATTCACCACGTAGGGTGAGGTTCACCTGGGTTTACCACTGAGGTGGAACAGCCCCATAACAGTGGCATGGAGGCCATGTTTAAGGCCAGGCACCACATGCTGAAATTACATTTCTACCTGTCAATTTTGAGATTTGTTGGTATTTTGGTCCATTAATATTAGAATTTCCATAAATTAAACATAAAAATGTAAAAAACTTGATGAAAAGCATATTTTCTTTAGTTTATCATACTACTCTCATCAAAATGTTAATGAATTTTAACCACTTTAAAATGGACATACATTAATCATTTCTAATTACACATAATTTAAAAGCCCATTTCATAGAGAATGTTACAAACTGGACTATATTTAGTAACTTACTTTGAAGAGATCGTGATTGGGTCTAAATAGGCATTTGGTGTTTTGTAGTCTAAATTCTGTGTACTTGTCTTTAACTGACATTTCCAGAGAATCAGACTCTTCCCACATGCCAAGAAATGTTTCTCAGCTTCAGAAGCATTCACCAAATGTTGTGTGGTTATCCTTAGATATATTCTCCAGACTTGCCCAGAGGGAATTGCTGATTTGTTGTAAATGTTTTATTCTAGATAACATTTTATTTGGAAAAATTCACCAAAAATGCATTTGACATACTGTATATGTCTTTAGTATTTTACAGATAGAAAGAGGAAAAATATATTTATCAACAATCTGCTCTGGATAAGTACGGTCCTGGAGTGTCTTAACAAAATGAAACCAAAATATTTAGACTGACTTCATCCATTGTTCAGAAATTTTTATTTGCGCGATATGCAAATATGTGCATATTTAATTAGATATGGAAAACTGATAAAGAAAAAAACTGTGTTCTACGAAGGTGTGGTGCCTGGCCTTAAGCAGCTTTGACATACTGACGAGCAGCAGACATAGGACTAACACACACACATACACACATATACACACACAGGGAGGGATCTCCGGTAGAGTGAGTCAGAGAGGTGGAACACGTAGTAGGATTTAGGGCATTGTGCCATAGCTGGTATATATTTGGATGTACTTGGAAACCCAAAATGCTATCTAGTTCAGTTCCAAATCTATTGCTGGTTATTGAATTTAAACCATGACCAACCAATTCATAGCTATTTCATTGAGTGTCATTAGCTCCTCTAATGGCCATCTTCACTAAGAGAAGTCAAAGACAGGTACAGGCAGTGGTGACCCGTCATTCAGGGCAGGTGGGGCAGAGGCCCACCTGTTTTGAGCCCCACATTTTTAGCAGAAAAAAAAGCACTTTAAAAAGAAAAGCACTTATTTTGTTGGGTTGCCTGGTTTGCATGTTATTTTGGCATTAATACATGTCACATTTCAGTTGGCAAACAATGTAAAAAAAAATATATATATATATATATAATTGAGTTAATAAAGCCTCCATACAAATATGGTATATGTTTTGCTTTCTTGAGTAAGGCAGCTCCAAAATGCAGGTGTTTCAGCCTAGCTCAGTGCTTTCTGTGGTGGTGGGGAAGGCAGCAGAAAATACGGAGCGTAGGGGTTGGTAATGTTCTCTAGTTGCGCCGTGATTGGCTCAGTGTTCTGTGACTCATGGGGACACTACATTACTGCCAAATCTAAGGGTAGAGCTCGCAAATTCAAACCCCTTGGGTGCTGCATAGTTACATAGTTACATTAGAAGTGCCCAGCCAAGAAGGCTCAAGGTCATTGGCCACAGATAAAATGACATCAAATCACGTTATATCTACGGTAGCTTTGATTGGACTGATCATGTCAACATCATACTTTAAAAATCTTAGCTAGCAGTCATCATCATGAATCAAGTCAACAATCTACTGGCAAATCCTTTTTAATCCTTGTCATATGAAGAGAAATAATGAAGAGAAATTATAGATAAAACCTATTGGTGCTCATCGGCCATTGGAAATAAACATTACACAGCAAGTTGGAAATCGCAAATTCAACAATGAGTGGTTTGGAAGGAATCAGTGGCTAACTGCAAGCATTGCAAAGCAATCACTAGCCTGCTATTCAGTGGAGTGGGTGTGTGGTTCCAATTCTGGGTTTAAGTGTATCTTTTCCAAGCTTAAAATGATAAACATTCAACATTGGCCATGCTGTAAATACAGCATGAGTTCTGCTGCGCTCAAAACAACTGTTAACTTGGAACTGGGAAATCTGACTTCAGTGAGTTCAAGACAACTGGGAACTCGTGAAAGAATGAGCTCCGACTGGGAAAATACATTTTGAACGGTCATCCAACTCGGAATTGTAAATCGGGAACTCGGGCCTATTTCTAGAGCTACGACCTGAAGATCACTGACGTCATCATGATTCGACCTTGTTTTTTTCAGAGTTCCCAGTTGTCTTGAAAGAACCATAAATCCAGAGAATGCCAGACTTTGATGACAAAATTTGTATTGTATTCTGCTGCATAAATTATGTAATATGCCAGGGAGATACAGTGGGGAGAACAAGTATTTGATACATTGCCGATTTTGCAGGTTTGCCTACTTACAAAGCATGTAGAGGTCGGTAATTTTTATCATAGGTACACTTCAAGTGTGAGAGACGGAATCTAAAACAAAAATCCAGAAAAGCACATTATATGATTTTTAAGTAATTAATTTGCATTTTATTGCATGACATAAGTATTTGATACATCAGAAAAGCAGAATTTAATATTTGGTACAGAAACTTTTGTTTGCAATTACAGAGATCATACATTTCCTGTAGGTCTTGACCAGGTTTGCACACACTGCAGCAGGGATTTTGGCCCACTCCTCCATACAGACCTTCTCCAGATCCTTCAGGTTTCGGGGCTGTCGCTGGGCAATACAGACTTTCAGCTCCCTCCAAAGATGTTCTATTGGGTTCAGGTCTGGAGACTGGCTAGGCCACTCCAGGACCTTGAGATGCTTCTTACGGAGCCACTCCTTAGTTGCCCTGGCTGTGTGTTTCGGGTCGTTGTCATGCTGGAAGACCCAGCCACGACCCATCTTCAATGCTCTTACTGAGGGAAGGAGGTTGTTGGCCAAGATCTCGCGATACATGGCCCCATCCATCCTCCCCTCAATACGGCGCAGTCGTCCTGTCCCCTTTGCAGAAAAGCATCCCCAAAGAATGATGTTTCCACCTCCATGCTTCACGGTTGGGATGGTGTTCTTGGGGTTGTACTCATCCTTCTTTTTCCTCCAAACACGGCGAGTGGAGTTTAGACCAAAAAGCTCGATTTTTGTCTCATCAGACCACATGACCTTCTCCCATTCCTCCTCTGGATCATCCAGATGGTCATTGGCAAACTTCAGATGGGCCTGGACATGCGCTGGCTTGAGCAGGGGGACCTTGCGTGAGCTGCAGGATTTTAATCCATGACGGCGTAGTGTGTTACTAATGTTTTTTTTTTAGACTGTGGTCCCAGCTCTCTTCAGGTCATTGACCAGGTCCTGCCGTGTAGTTCTGGCCTGATCCCTCACCTTCCTCATGACCATTGATGCCCCATGAGGTGAGATCTTGCATGGAGCCCCAGACCGAGGGTGATTGACCGTCAACTTGAACTTCTTCCATTTTCTAATAATTGCGCCAACAGTTGTTGCCTTCTCACCAAGCTGCTTGCCTATTGTCCTGTAGACCATCCCAGCCTTGTGCAGGTCTACAATTTTATCCCTGATGTCCTTACACAGCTCTCTGGTCTTGGCCATTGTGGAGAGGTTGGAGTCTGTTTGATTGAGTGTGTGGACAGGTGTCTTTTATACAGGTAACGAGTTCAAACAGGTGCAGTTAATACAGGTAATGAGTGGAGAACAGGAGGGCTTCTTAAAGAAAAACTAACAGGTCTGTGAGAGCCGGAATTCTTACTGGTTGGTAGGTGATCAAATACTTATGTCATGCAATAAAATGCAAATGAATTACTTAAAAATCATACAATGTGATTTTCTGGATTTTTGTTTTAGATTCCGTCTCTCACAGTTGAAGTGTACCTATGATAAAAATTACAGACCTCTACATGCTTTGTAAGTAGGAAAACCTGCAAAATCGGCAGTGTATCAAATACTTGTTCTCCCCACTGTATGTATACTGTGTATGTTGTGTAGTAAACTGTTAGTAGCCCATGTGCCTCACCCTAATAATTTGGTCCCTTTCACCCTCATAACTTAGCCTACTGTTCTGACTTGGTGGTGCACATGTAGCCTATAACCTGTTTTAGAGAAATGTAATTATCGAATATTGTGAGAGCTTTCATTGTCTGCTTTGTTTATCCTACGGTTCTGATTTGGTGTACAGGGAGAACACTGTAAGAATGGCCCATGTTTTGAATTCTGTCGCTGTACATTTCAAAAGTGCTAAACAAATATTTATATTGACTACGTCCATCCTAGCTCGCTCATTAATGTCTTAATCGAAATTACGGATTGCCTCTTATCCGCTTGTTGTCCCCTTATACCATAGTTTGTACATCTCAATTGTCAGTAGAAACCTCATTTGTTTAAGCAAGTCAGCAATATCAGCTGTGTTTTTTTTAAAGGCAGTAAATGAGGTTGAATGAACTGTTTCGCTGCCAGACAAGGCTCCACTGATAGCCAGGTGTAGCAGTGGTAAGGTGTTGGGACTGCTATTGGGACTCTGCTGTTAGGACAGCTATATGTAGGCCCTAACAGTTTGTGGGCACCGTTTGTCACCGTTATAGTGCAATTAATGTACCGTATTATTTAGTGTTGTGTTGTGTATTGGCTTTGCTGGCATGCATTCCCACAATTATTGTTTTGTTTGCCCCACCAAGATTTACATGCTAAAATCGCCACTGGGTACAGGTATGTCAGTGGAATTACAAGAAGGGGTTCAATTGGGTGGGAGCGTATGTCTGGATTAGGGACATGACAGTTATAGTTTAGTATAAAGATTTATGATGATGAATGATCCTCAACGAGCCAACATCTATAGTTCTACCATCCTAAAAAAACACATTCAACTTGTGTAATAGCCACACTCACAAAAGCACAACTCAGGACAAGGAGCTTTTCTATCTCAGAATACAGCATTATTCTCATACAATATATTCACAACATTTTGCTATTTACTGCTCTTGCTATTTCCCCTCACAAAGGATGAGGTTTCACTGAAAAACATGATACACATTTCTTGCCTGGTTCTCACAGTTGGGGGAGGCTGGCAAAACCTGTCTTATGCAACTGGGTGCTACAGGTCTCCCCATCTTGTATACCCCTAAAGCCCCCATTGCCACTGTAATTCTGTAAGGGTATCATGAATGGTGTGAGAGAGCGATTGAAAACAGTCTTTCTTTACACCGAACTCCTTCCCTTCCACTATAAAGGAGAATCCTTCCGTATATTGGGTTGTGCAGAGACACCATGACTGGAGGGTGCACTACAATTGCCTATTGCTTCCTGGTCTATGAGACAGTTGAGATGACATGGGAATAGGCAAATCTCCACATGCACACATCTTCCCCTGTCTCCCCCAATGGCAGACACACACACACACACACACACACGCACACACACACAAACAAACAAACAAACACACAGACAAACACACACACACACTCTCTCTCTCGGCTGATGGCGAGCCAAGGTGTAAAATAGGGACCTTGTAGCAGTCGTAAGGACAAAGATTCAGCAGGTGGCAGGCAGGTAGAGGTGTAAATGGTGGTTGAATTTATTTACACAGCGCTGGTGATTATGGTGATAAATGTATAATTCAATTATATATACAAAGTTCTAGACTTCAAACTGACTATTCTAAATAAAAAGCTTCTTATACGCCAAAACCTGTACTAACCATACAAGTCACAGGTTGGGTCTACCTTGCCAGAAAATTCCGACCCTACCGTTACGCTTGTTTACTCTGAGCTGCACTGGAGTTGGAAATCAATTACATTTTAGTCATTTAGCAGACGCTCTTATCCAGAGCGACTTACAGTATTGAATCCATACATTTTTCATATTTTCAATCATGATTACATTAAGACACTGTAGAGCCGGCGCGAGATATGGGTTGGAAAACGTACCTCAATGCAGGTATGGGATACACTGTACTCCAAATTGTACCTTTATCCACACTGCTCCATTGAGAAGATTGAAATACTGTTAGTTTTCTCTGAAAACTGCCCTTTTCGTCCTCATGCTAGCTAGCATTAGCCACAGCAGCCATTCTGGAATGGTACTTTCACACATCATTGGACAAGGCGGAGAAACCAGATATGTGCTCCAAGCAAAAGACAACTAAGCACTTGACATATTACTGGTAAATAGAGTTAAATAAACCAAAGCTTCTTTATAACAAGTGGTGTGCAGTTTGTGAGCTCTTCAAACAACTTCTAGAATGAGAAATGTAGGCTATGCATGTAATAATATATTTAGGTAATGACTGAACATGAATTAGGCTACCATAACCAAACATTATAGAGTGCTGGGGAAATGCAGGGATTAGCGATAACTTCAATACTGAGTACATATTTAACGGGGAATTGATAGACATTGACAAACAAAGTGCACACAATTGACACAATGAATGTGCACAAATTGTCGGGAGTCAGTAGAGAGAGACGTGCCTATAGCACATCTTCGCCACACAAGGTATCGACAGTCAGGGTTGTAAAACAAACCTCTCTTTGTCCACCTACACAGCACTTTGCACAGTGTCTACCAGATGGCGGTTCTTTATCAAGGTGTGACTAACATTGGCTGAACAGTAACGAAACACAAAGCACTTTAACACAAGAATATGGGAGGGTTCCATGTAAAAGTTAGGGGTGTCTAGTGTCTTCAATGTCATACCAAGCAACAATATTTGAATTTACATTGTCTTATTAAAGAGATAAGTCCTCATCTGAACTTAAATGTAATATTTGCATTTATATGGAAAATTGATTTGTGTATTGTTGGCCATTACTTTCTTTGGCCATCATTTACCAACATTTATATTCATTTAAAAAAAATCTTTGGGGAATCCTTATCCTACCCAATCAGACAACAGGATATTGTAGAGTTACATGGCTGTTTGATGCAATGTAACCTAACATAGCAGGCGTAGAAGACACGCCTGAGCGGAGTTCCCACATCCGGTTTTCATTGGCAAAGGAAGCTAGATTGAAGATAGCTGTGTCCCTGAAAACCGGATGCATCCGGTTATTGGCAACTCCGCTAAGGGTAGATGCAATGGCACCACTCCCAGTAAATTATCAGGGTGTTGGGAGGTAGGGATAGGATTAGTGGTAGTTGCCAACTGTGACTGGTTGGGTCCTCTGTAAGCAAATGATTGCGATGGGGAGTGATTACTGGATTTACCAGAAGGGAAGCAAATATTATCTGGGAGAGAAAAAAGGGAAATGTTTGCCAATTGATCCATATTGCAGGAAAATTATACACAAAAATAAACAAAAATTTTACAAAATTAAACCTAGCAAGCATATCAAATGTGACAATGTTTAGGAAAACAAATGAGGTTACACTCAGTGATAAAATGAATAAAAATGAAATAAATACTTAAGGAGTGGAGTACCTGTAGCTTGAAAGAAATGCCCCCTGGATAGATTTTTCACTTTCATTATAATACCAGTATGTAAAATGTGTGCATCCGCCATAAAATATAATTGTGCACTTTTGTTAGATACAATGCCTTGGAAAACTGGTAAATCCATTTGATTGACACTCTGTTCTCATATTTATCACTTGATCCATACTTTATATCATATTTGTCACTTCATCCCTACCTATATGTACATATCTACCTCAATTACCTCGTACCCCTGCACATTGACTTAGTACTGGTACCCCGTGTATATAGCCAAGTTATTGTTACTCATTGTGTATTTATTCCTCATGTTAAAATGTTTATATTATTTCTCTTTTTTTTCTTTCTGCATTGTTGGGAAGGGCTGTAAGTAAGCATTTCACCTCTTGTTTACGAAGCATGTGACAAATACAATTTGATTTGATTTGATTACTAGAAGTCACACCACACAATGTGCAGGGGTAAAAGGCTTACTGGCAATTAATATTGAATGACGCCAAACTTGGAGGTGTGGTGCATGTGGTATTCATATCCTCGAGTAGTATATTATGTGGGGGTATTATTGCAAGATTCAATCTAAAATGAGCAACTGTTGACAAAGCATCAACTCCCAGGCAACCAGTGGTTGCTTACACACTTTCCCACTCAGTTGGTATGGTACAGACCAAGACCTACATCGACTAACACTGAATTGCAGCATATTGACTTTTCTCCTTTTCGGGGCCTCATGTGGACCACTGGATGAAATGCATACATAAAAGGCTTGTGTTTTGGACCTAGCTGCATGCATATCTCAAGTTTTCCCTACAGTTCTACAGACATCGTGTGTGCAACAAGACCAGCTCTAGATAAGGTCAGAGGTCATCACGTACTGCCTACCTACTTCTGCTAAACTCCTGATTCTGCATGTTGCAAAATAGGCCTACATTTCATGCATTTTGTGACGTATTAATTACTTTAAATAACAAATAGTTAATTATCTATAAAGCATAAAATAATTATACAATTTGACAAATGTACTAGGCTATAAATAAAAAATACAAGTTGTGCCACTTTGAAATTGAATGGAAAAACTCCTCCTGCTCCAGTACTCCACTACTCCCATTATCTGGGTGTGTATATTGGGCCCCATGTCTTATAAGAGTTGAATATTAGAGGGCTGCCAGACACCCAGCTGGCCTGTGGAGACAACCCGCCCCTGGAGAGACAGAGCCAGGGGTTCGACACAGGAGGAGGAGGAGACAGCAAGTCCCTGGCCTACAACAACCAGATACAGGAAGTGACATCAGAACCCAGTATAGGGGAAGGTCAACTGCAAAAGGACAAGGAGGCAGGCCTCCGAGGTAACCAGGAGACGTCTGCAGCGCGGAGGAGGGGGGCCGACGGAGAATGGAGGGCAAGGTGTGTGTGGGGAATGGTGGGATGTCATTTTGGATTTTGTT
This sequence comes from Coregonus lavaretus, assembly GCF_964263955.1. Classification (NCBI taxonomy): domain Eukaryota; kingdom Metazoa; phylum Chordata; class Actinopteri; order Salmoniformes; family Salmonidae; genus Coregonus; species Coregonus lavaretus. The sequence continues at coordinate 25,200,014 of NC_140007.1, read as the reverse complement.
AAATTCGGGGGGGTTTCTCATCAGGTTCTGAAAAATCTATTATTTCTGTTCAAGTTTTTTGATAATAAGACCGAAGAGGCATTAACTGCCAGTTAATCATACAGTGCAAAACAGTTCCTATGTGCTTCCGTGAACAAAGAAAATAAAGTATCCAAAAAAAGACTTAGGCTACTTCTCAGGAGTTCCCACCTTTGTAGTTATAGTATCTATTGACACATGCTAAATATAATTTGGCACTCTGCGTCAGTTGAGCGATACAGTCTACCACTAAAGCCTGATGAGTAAAATGAGATGCATGTCTTGTCCAACAATGCATGGTCTTGGCTTCCTGAAGGGTTAAATAGAAAGCCGGCTTGGGTGACCCTATGTTATTACTGTAGCAACCTGAGCCTTTGTGAATAGCGGAGTTGAAGGCTCACACATGAATAGGGACTAAAGAACCATTGTACTATGCTAAACATACCTAAATTCAAGTGTGTGTATGCGTGCACGTACTTTACGAGTATATGCATGTGTGTGTTTACGTGTGTGTGCGTGTGCGTGTGTGTGCGAGTGTATGCATACTTGTGTGTGTGTTTCAATCCATATTTCTAGGTAGAGCAGGTGTGTGTCTGGAGGAGCGTTGCCTCAGTGGGAGCAGGAGGAGGTCATCCCTCAGGGTGGTGTTGTTACTACCGTACCCAGAGAGGGAGAGGGACAAGCGGACAGAGGAGCCCAGGGCCCTTCTTTTTCTTTGGAGGAGGGAACAGGGCCTCCATGTGAGTCACTCCCCTATACAAATGACGTGACATTTTAAAACAATTCAACATAGGCCTTGATTAAATCTTTTGAGTATTGACATTTATTTGTAGTAACCTCCTATTGTGAGAGCAGAGGATGGCAACGGATCTACGACAAGACTAGAGGACTTTAAACTCAAGTGGTGCGAGACCAAATCCCCAGTCACCTACTACAATTTCAAAGGTAGCTGTACTATACAAGCTCATATGGTTCACCCCTCAGAGGTATCAATACAGTGATGGTTACATTACATTTTAATTCAGTCTTGATTATTTCTAAATAAGCACCAAATATAGATCTGTGTTCAGTGTTTGAAATGTTGTTTCTTTTGTGGAGGACAACAATATGAAGGAGAATGGTTTTGAATATGTCATCATGTTGTAGGTCAGCGTTTCCCAAACTCTGTCCTCGGCACCCCAAGGGGTGCACTTTTTGGTTTTTGCCATAACACTACACAGCTGATTCAAATGATCAAAGCTTGATGATTAGTTAATTAAATCAGCTGTTCAGTGCTAGGTAAAAACCAAAACGTGCACCCCTTGGGGTCCCGAGGACAATGTTTGGGAAACTCTGTTTCTGTACCAGATCCCCAACAACAAGGTGCTGACCACTAAGATCGTCATCCTTAGCAACCTAAGGGAGTATGATTGCATCAGCAGCAAGGTCAACCACGGTCGAGGACTGAGGTGAGACATCCGAGACAAAGAAGGTGCATAGGTCTCTCAAAGTGCCCTGCGTCCTCGAGTTTATTTTTTGTGAAGAAGAAGGATGGGGGTTTACGCCCGTGTATTGATTACCGTGGTCTCAATCAGATCACTATTAAATACAGCTATCCTCTCCCTCTGATTGCTAGTATGACGGAGTCATTACACGGGGCGCGCTTCTTCACAAAATTGGATCTCAGGAGCGCTTACAACCTGGTGCCCATTCGGGAAGGAGATGAGTGGAAGACAGCATTCAGTACCACCTCGGGTCACTATGAGTACCTCGTCATGCCATACGGTCTAATGAATGCTCCTTCAGTCTTCCAATCATTTGTGGACGAGATTTTCTGGGATTTGCATGGACAGGGGGTAGTGGTGTATATTGATGACATTCTGATATACTCCGCTACACGTACCGAGCATGTGTCCCTGGTACGTCGGGTGCTGGGTAGACTGTTGGAGCATGACCTGTATGTGAAGGCAGAGAAATGTCTGTTTTTCCAGGAGTCCATCTCCTTCCTGGGACACCGGTTGTCTGCGTCAGGGGTGGAGATGGAGATTGACCGCGTTTCAGCCGTGCGTAATTGGCAGACTCCCACTACGGTAAAGGAGGTGCAGCGTTTTTTGGGTTTTGCCAATTACTACCGGAGGTTTATCCGGGGTTTTGGACAGGTAGCAGCTCCCATTACCTCCCTGCTAAAGGGGGGCCCAGTGCGTTTGCAGTGGTCGGCTGAGGCGGACAGGGCGTTTAGTCATTTGAAGGACCTGTTCACCTCGGCTCCGGTGCTGGCACATCCGGATCCCTCTTTGGCGTTCCAAGTTGAGGTGGATGCGTCCGAGGCGGGGATCGGTGCTATACTGTCTCAGCGCTCGGGCACGCCTCCAAAACTCCGCCCCTGTGCTTTCTATTCCAAGAAGCTCAGTCCGGCGGAACGCAATTATGACGTGGGGGACAGGGAGCTGCTAGCGTTGGTCCACGCCCTGAAGGTGTGGAGACATTGGCTTGAGGGGGCTAACCACCCTTTTCTCATTCTGACTGACCATCGTAACCTGGAGTACATCCGGGCATCGAAGAGACTGAACCCTCGTCAGGCTAGGTGGGCCATGTTTCTTGCCCGGTTTGTATTTAAGATCACTATTATCCCAGGGTCACAGAACGTTAAGGCAGACGCCCTGTCCCGACGATATGACACAGAGGAGAGGTCCATTGAGCCCACTCCCATACTACCGGAGTCTTGTCTAGTGGCACCGGTGGTGTGGGAGGTCGACACGGAAATCGAGCGGGCGTTACGTACCGCCCCTACTCCCCCAGAGTGTCCAGAGGGACGGAGGTACGTGCCGCTCGAGGTCCGTGACCGACTGATTTATTGGGCTCACACGTCACCCTCCTCTGGTCATCCTGGTATTGGTCGGACGGTGCACTGTCTTAGCGGGAAGTACTGGTGGCCCACCTTAGCCAGGGACGTGAGGGTTTACGTTTCTTCCTGCTCGGTGTGCGCCCAGTGTAAGGCGCCTAGCCACCTGCCCAGAGGGAAGTTACAACCTCTACCCGTTCCACAACGGCCGTGGTCTCACCTGTCGGTGGATTTTGTCACAGACCTTCCCCCCTCCCAGGGGAATACCACGATCTTGGTCGTTGTGGATCGGTTTTCTAAGGCCTGCCGTCTCATCCCTATGCCAGGTCTTCCTACAGCCCTACAAACGGCCGAAGCCCTGTTTACTCACGTTTTCCGGCACTACGGGGTGCCTGAGGATATAGTGTCTGATCGGGGTCCCCAGTTCACCTCTAGAGTGTGGAGGGCGTTTATGGAACGTTTGGGGGTCTCGATCAGCCTTACCTCGGGTTTTCACCCTGAGAGTAATGGGCAGGTGGAGAGAGTAAACCAAGATGTGGGTAGGTTTCTGAGGTCCTATTGCCAGGACCGGCAGGAGGAGTGGTCGGGGTATATTCCCTGGGCAGAGATAGCCCAAAACTCACTCCGCCACTCCTCCACTAATCTTACGCCTTTCCAGTGTGTGTTGGGCTATCAGCCGGTTCTGGCACCCTGGCATCAAAGCCAGATTGAGGCTCCTGCGGTGGATGAATGGTTTCGGCGCTCGGAGGAGACATGGAACGCGGCGCATGTCCATCTGCAGCGGGCCATCAGACGGCAGAAGGCGAGCGCCGATCGCCACCGCAGTGAGGGTCCGGTTTATGCACCTGGAGATCGGGTCTGGCTCTCGACCAGAAACCTGCCCCTTCACCTGCCCTGCCGGAAGCTGGGTCGGCGGTTTGTGGGGCCATTTAAAGTCCTGAGGAGATTGAACGAGGTATGTTATAGGTTAAAACTGCCTATTAATTATCGCATTAACCCCTCGTTCCATGTGTCTCTCCTCAGGCCGGTGGTAGCTGGTCCACTCCAGGAGAATGAGGTACGAGAGGCCCCTCTGCCCCCACTAGACATCGAAGGGGCTCCGGCATACTCAGTCCGTTCCATCGTGGATTCAAGGCGTCGGATGGGGGGTCTGCAGTATCTCGTGGAGTGGGAGGGGTACGGTCCGGAGGAACGGTGCTGGGTCCCTAGGAGGGACATCCTAGATCCCTCCCTGTTGACAGAGTTCCACCGGAGTCATCCGACTCGCCCTGCTCCGCGTCCTCCTGGCCGTCCCCGAGGCCGGGGTCGGTGCACGGCTGGAGACGCGCGTCAAGGGGGGGGGGGGGGGGGGTACTGTCACGGATTCTGCCGAGGCTGCTCCTCCTCCTTGCTCGGGCAGGCTTCGGCGTTCGTCGTCCCCGGAGTACTAGCTGCTGCCGATCGATGTTATCGGTGTCTGTCTAGTTTTGTCTGTATTGTTTACACCTGTTCCACATTATGTTTGATTGTTGCCCTATAATTACCCCTGTCTCTCATCGGGATCTTGTGTGTGATTGTTTCCCTTCACGTATGTCGTTTGTGAGCGGGTTATTTCCTCCCTGTGTGGAGTTGTTCTGTGTTCATCTTTTCAGTATCGGATTAAAGTACGTTTCCGGGAGTTCCGTGTCCTGCGCCTGACTTCTTCAACCGCATCTCACTGACAGTTGTGACAATACCAGCACAGTACAATACAGAACTAGATTCTGTAGGGGGCTAGAGTTGAAAAAGGAACGTGTGCTTCATGGAAGAGACAATGAAAGCAAACTAAAAATAAAAAATAATGCGTAACTGACAGATTTGAGTGACACAATAGTCATCCTTCTGATTTTAATTGATTATTAATTATTGACTTTTATGTTGGAAAGTTACGGTACATAGAGTACAGCACTCCAGTTCCCAGCAGGCTAGTGTGATAAAATCACAAGAGAAACCTGCTCTGTTGGCATAGAGACATGTCGGGCAGAGGGCAGGTCTGAGACACAGAGAGAGCTACACATGGAGAAGCCATGACACCCACAGTCCTTTGAACAGTCCCTACCGCCTCGCCTCAACAGGATTTCAACCATTATACCTCTCCTCATTTCAAACCTGTTTATTCCACCTTCTGCAGTTAGAAGGTTTGTTAGAGAGACAGAGGGATTGAAGAAGAAACCATGACACAGTCAGTTCTCCCACTTAACACCAATAACACAAATAGACTTATGACTCAGCTGTTGTAGAAGAAGTTGCAGTACAACTTGCAACATGCATCATCATGTTTCTTCATAAAAGTAGAAACATACATGCAGTTAATAGTAACTTAATTAAAGTTAAGTTACAAGGATGACAGTGATACATCTGCACATTGTTATCAACTGAAACAGCATATCTCAAGACTACAGCATAATGACAACAATCAGGTAAAATATAACAATATAACAAAGTAAACAAATCCAAAGATACTGTACCACAATCTGTGTGAGATCTCCATGTGATTGAGTGAGCCAGTGAGATATACTGCCTGGAGAACAACAGAACAGAGCTGCATTTGCCAGTGCTCTTCACAGTGTGCGTCTCTAATACTGACATTTTTTAAATATGTCTGCTTTGTGACATAAATAAGTAATTATCATGACATATAGGTAATGTAGTCAGCATAGGTGCTATTACTAATTCATCAGCATAGTTGACATATAACTACAACGGTTACTATTGAGATATTCTAATAAGATATTCAAAAAAGTCACACATCTGACTTATCTTGTTGCAGGCGCGTGGGAATAGTGCGATAACGTCAAAGAAAAGAGAAACCCACACACTGCTCTTGCTCATATCAGTTGTTTTATTCAAGCTTACGTGAGATATTCTAAAAAGACCATTGCGTTGCTACTATGTGATGAGGAGATGAGCGTGTGGATCTGTAAACCCACAGGCCTTAAGCAGGGGTGGGGCATCTTCCTCCTGAGGAGCCAGGAAGACATCTCGGCCTTTAGACTCAAGCTGCAGAACATTGCAAAGAGTCAGTGCAACAGGAAGCTGCCTTTTCGCCTGCCCCAGGCATGCATCGTGCAGCGGTGGGTGAACACTAGGGCTGTGAACGCTACTCCATTAGGACGTTCAGTACTGTGTCTGCCATAAGGAATTGCAGATGATATGATCATATCATAGAAATAGATAGAGGACATCTTTGTATCTGAGCCGTTATAGTGTCTGTGACAGCATGGACAGCGTCATTAAGGCAATCTCCAATTTGAAGTAGTTCATTTTCTTCTTCACGATTGGCTGATCCCTCCTGATGACCCGGTTGAACATGACTCCAGCAGGGTCACAAGGAGGGATCAGCCAAGGAAGTTGGAAGACCCACCCAGTTGACTACATTAAAATGGTGGAAGTCCTTAATGCCGCATCCCATGCTGATATGGCCTTTTTGACAACTAGAGGTCTCTATCATTTTCTATGGATCATATGCATTCTATAATTTTTATTTAATTCAATGTGGTTATACTGTAGTACTCCGCAGCGGCCACGCAGCTTGTATAAACCAAATTTAGAAAAGTGTTTGAAAATTCTCCATGAATTGCAAAGCTGCCAGTGTCAACCAGAATCGGATATGTTATTCCATTTCTTACCAACAGAGGGAATACAAGATCTGTTTTTAAAAGAGATGTACTGTAGACACAACGCTTTGGGCCTGTATTCAGAAAGAGTCAGAGTATGAGTGCTGGTCTAGGATCAGTTTTGCTTATAGATCATAATGAATAAGATTATATGGACTGGCGTGGATTAGAATGTATAATAACTAATGTTTCCTCAGGTATGTCCAGAACACTCTGCTCCTGAAGGTGAGAAAGTTTGACGTGTGCTTCTACTTCCTCATTGTCTGCACCTCACCCTACATGGTGTTCTTTCGCCATGGTTACGTACGCTTCCTGTGACCTTTATGACCCCAACTCCCACAACCTCGCTTCCCATTTTACCAATAAGGTGAGTAGAAAAAGGATGCTTCTCTTGCTCAGCTTGCAAAATTATTTTGCATCCCTTGACCTGCAAGTTTAGTAATATAAGCTGAGTATCACTATTTCAGAATCAGGTTGTCAACAGATGCATCGCCATAGGATACTGCATGAAAATAGACCAGAAACCAGGTCATAAAATAATGGTACCAGTCCAGTTTCAAACTTGGCCCTGTAACAACTCTCTCTCTGGCCAATTCATGTGTATCCTGGTCCCCCTGCTGTACATGCAGAAGAAGAACCCTCTGTACAGTGTGCTGAAGGAGGAGACCGTCTGGTCCATGGACTGATTTAACACCTACATCAATGACAAGCTCAGGGTTGACAAGGGCCTGCCTAGGGACTGGGTGCTTGGAACTTTCATGTGAGTTGCTTTATACCATGATTAAGTTAACCCCTCAGTGACAAATTATGAAAGCATCATTGTTGTTATGGTTAAGTGATTAACTGTACATTATTGACTTTTGGAAGATTTGTGTGATTTTACTCCTGGGAGAGACTACAGACTACATCCTCTCCACCCACACCTTTGTGTGTGTGTGTGTGTGTGTGTGTGTGTGTGTGTGTGTGTGTGTGTGTGTGTGTGTGTGTGTGTGTGTGTGTGTGTGTGTGTCTGTCTGTCTGTCTGTCTGTCTGTCTCTCCCTTGCCCTGTGTCTGTTTTCCATTCATTAGAAGTGAATGCAGCAGATCATGATCCAGTGTTTCTTCAATGTGAAAGCAAAGCTAGATCGTGAACTGGGGTACTTTGACCTGATTGGCTCACTTCATGATTGGTTTTTAATGTGTGGGTTTCAATGTATTAGTGAGCGGTTGGTCAAATTAACAGCTGATGTGCTTGCTGTGTCTTGGTCTGTCCTAATCTAGGTGTGGCTGTTGGAGATGAACTGTAACTTAGCCCACCACACCAACTGTAAGGTCCTGAAGGAAGTGATTCCCAGTACTGTTGTGGAGACTTTGGGTGAGCACACACTACCATAACCAGTTCTGTTGGATTATATAACCAAAAATATTTATCTTCGAATGCAGCTGATCTCAGAAATAAACTCAGTTTGGAAATACTTTGTCTTTGTAATTCAAGATAGCGAGATGATTTGTTGATGTGTCCCCAGTTCCCCTTTAATTTGTTAGTTTGTCCGTGTGTGGCTGCCCTCTGTTTTTCTATTGGAGCATTGAAAATAGCCTGATGTGGGATAGCTACTACCCAGCTGTTGGTTATTCAGGCCTTACTGCCTTATGCCTGGGATAGGATAAAGTAATCCTTCTAACCCCCCGCCCCCCCCCCCCCCCTAAAAAAAATTAAATAACATTTGTAAAGTGGTTATCCCACTGGCTATAGGGTGAATGCACCAATTTGTAAGTCGCTCTGGATAAGAGCGTCTGCTAAATGACGTAAATGTAAATGTTATCTCCTGCATGTCTGACTCTGGAGATCTTCAGCAAATGTCGCTGTGGGCTGAAGCTGCTGCCACTGGCCAGTAAAAGGGACTTTGTGCTACTGTATGATGGGGAGACTCTGCCCCTGTCCCTGTTCTCAACCGCAGGAGCAAAACAGCAGTACCCTTCCAAGCCCAGCACTCAAAGAATGCCTCCACCCAGAAGCTTTCCACCACCAGCAGGACTCAGAAGGCCGAGTCTGTAGCATCAGTGTCTGGAGAGAAGTCAGTGTGGAAACACAGTTTATCCTATAGCCATGAAGGCTGTCTCTGAATCCCTGACCGCCATGATACCACCCAAACCCCCGCCGCCGACCCTCCTGTCCCTGTCACTACACACAATGATCCTGTAGTGTCGAGTCAATGTTGCCAATTATTGCTGCTAAACAAAGGAGTCCGCCCATACTGAACTTTGATCATAAGTTTTATTCATATCACAAGATTTCAGCATAAGTTTACGGATGTCATGATCACCCGGAGAGCAGTGTCCTCCAAATTACAATGTCTGCTCTGCCGTTTTTTGTCTCTAGCCTATACTTATAAGATATACAAAAATATGGGTGGCTCCCTCTACTGTCCAATCACCTGTTTCCAACGAACAGGTTGCCTCTCAGGTTCCACTTAAAACCTTATCCAAGTCATAATTCTTCATATACTACATTCCCCCCTTCGAGACTAACTAAAAGTCTCGAAAACAAAAAGAATAGGATTATGACAAGTAACAATTTATCTTATTGAGTATCTTTAACAATAAACCAAAAACACTTTTCTCTGGAGTGTAAATACCTTTCTATGAAATATGAACAAATCTTTATGGAGTGTGAATACATTACTATGAAATATGAACAAATCTTTATGGAGTGTGAGAGCGAAAAACCTGTCTGGCAGCCTTCTTTCCAAATATCCATCCATCAATCAAGACAGTAAAATTCTCTCACGGCCCCTCTGCCCCAGGCAACCACCTAGGTACTCCAGATCAATTCATAAATCTTTATCAATGCATTTGAAGCTATGATGCAATTAAATACACATGAAAGCCCCTGCAAACAAAATACTATCCAAAAAATATCCACACTAAGGCTGGTCGACCCATCGGACCCCACGGTGGATTATCTCTATCCCTGCCTAGACTCCATGTCCCTAAGCATTCACGAAATAAACAAAAACATCTAAGATCCCCACATGTATTCAATAACATCAAATATCATTCTACAAAATTAATACAGAAAGAATATGACACAAATTATGTATTACACATGCAAATATGTCTATATTTCATTGCAGACACTGGAATGTAGTCCACTACACTTCATTTCCTCAGCAGTGTCGACTTCCAATGCATTGTTGATGATGGAATCGGAACATTTCCACACCTTCCTTGTTCCATCTCCTCCAGTCCCTTCATATTCTCCTTTCATATTGTCCCTTCATATTGTCCTTGTTTGAGTATTTCAATCTCTACATATTCCCCCAAATGCTTCTGGAAGAAAAGAAAAGACCAAACAGTATCTTTTGCAAAACAACACTTTCAAATTAAAACATCAATATCAACTAAGAATATACGAATATAAAATGATATATGAATCACATTATCCTATTTCCCCCCTTTGATTCATAACAACATACTAAAATCACACTAATATTGAAAAACATTTGAAAAATGATCAAATAATAAAAAAGGATATTTATCCATCAATACTCCATCCAGTCCCACTTGTCCCTCTTCATCCAGATCAGGAACAGTCAACAACAGCATCTGAGTGTTGTCTCCAGGCATCACTACTCCAACCCATCTCAATATCATAGCTTTCTCAAAGGTCAGTAACAAATTACAAAAGAAAAACATCACACACAGTGCCATCAAAGCTGCTATTAAAATCTAAACCATCACTGCTCCCACTGGGCCTAACTGATCTTGCAACCAAAACTTCGCTGACCATCCAGCTCCTTCAGATCTACCAAATGCATCCCTTATATTCTTCAATGCATCTATAACACTAGTGATATTATCTGAACTATCTGGAATCAAAGTATAGCTAATATTATCAATATGATCTTCCCAAATTTACACCATACCATGGAAAAATCCCCACTTCTCTCTTAGACTTATCCTCCAATGATAGGCTTCCCAGACTATGAAATTCCTCTAAAATTGATGCTGGAGCTATCTGCTCCCTTGTAATCAAATGCGATATATTTATGGCTTTAATAACTATCAATGTTGAAAGAGTTGAATTGCTTCTCACTGTTGTTATAATAGACTGAAGTGTTGATGTCCTTGTTGTTACTTCATCCATTCTCCCTAAGACTTTGAACTCCTGACTTGTATTTCCATCTATCACCACTAGTTCTCTCTCTCTTCCTACTAACATTGAAACTTAACTAACTGTCCTAGAGTTCCTTCAACCCTAGTTCTCCTAACTTTTTTAATCTAATGTTTTCTCTTAACTTTTAAAAACTCTTTCCACTGATTTATTCACAAAATCCTTTTACCACCAATTTTTAGAATACGTGATTGGGTAATCCCCACCTGCTTCTGACTTCTTCACACACAGACTTGGCAAACGATTAAACATATTTTAGCCTAGTTTGAAATCTCATGGTGTAGGAATGTAACCAAGAATAACCGTCACCCCTTTTAACTTTATTTTTCAGACAGATTGTCTAATAGGCAGTCTAATAGATTCCCAAAAACCCTACTCTTTTAAAATCTTCTAATCAAATCAAATCAAATCAAATCAAATTTTATTGGTCACATGCGCCGAATACAACAGGTGCAGACATTACAGTGAAATGCTTACTTACAGCCCTTAACCAACAGTGCATTTATTTTTTACAAAAAAAGTAAAAATAAAACAACAACAAAAAAAGTGTTGAGAGAAAAAAGAGCAGAAGTAAAATAAAGTGACAGTAGGGAGGCTATATATACAGGGGGGTACTGTTGCAGAGTCAATGTGCGGGGGCACCGGCTAGTTGAGGTAGTTGAGGTAATATGTACATGTGGGTAGAGTTAAAGTGACTATGCATAAATAATTAACAGAGTAGCAGCAGCGTAAAAAGGATGGGGTGGGGGGGCAGTGCAAATAGTCCGGGTAGCCATGATTAGTTGTTCAGGAGTCTTATGGCTTGGGGGTAGAAGCTGTTGAGAAGTCTTTTGGACCTAGACTTGGCACTCCGGTACTGCTTGCCGTGCGGTAGCAGAGAGAACAGTCTATGACTAGGGTGGCTGGAGTCTTTGACAATTTTGAGGGCCTTCCTCTGACACCGCCTGGTATAGAGGTCCTGGATGGCAGGAAGCTTGGCCCCAGTGATGTACTGGGCCGTACGCACTACCCTCTGTAGTGCCTTGCGGTCGGAGGCCAAGCAGTTGCCATACCAGGCGGTGATGCAACCAGTCAGGATGCTCTCGATGGTGCAGCTGTATAATTTTTTGAGGATCTGAGGACCCATGCCAAATCTTTTCAGTCTCCTGAGGGGGAATAGGCTTTGTCGTGCCCTCTTCACGACTGTCTTGGTGTGTTTGGACCATGATAGTTCGTTGGTGATGTGGACACCAAGGTACTTGAAGCTCTCAACCTGTTCCACTACAGCCCCGTCGATGAGAATGGGGGCGTGCTCAGTCCTCTTTTTTTTCCTGTAGTCCACAATCATCTCCTTTGTCTTGGTCACGTTGAGGGAGAGGTTGTTGTCCTGGCACCACACGGCCAGGTCTCTGACCTCCTCCCTTTAGGCTGTCTCATCGTTGTCGGTGATCAGGCCTACCACTGTTGTGTCGTCGGCAAACTTAATGATGGCGTTGGAGTCGTGCCTGGCCATGCAGTCATGGGTGAACAGAGAGTACAGGAGGGGACTGAGCACGCACCCCTGAGGGGCCCCTGTGTTGAGGATCAGTGTGGCAGATGTGTTGTTACCTACCCTTACCACCTGGGGGCGGCCCGTAAGGAAGTCCAGGATCCAGTTGCAGAGGGAGGTGTTTAGTCCCAGGATCCTTAGCTTAGTGATGAGCTTAGAGGGCACTATGGTGTTGAATGCTGAGCTGTAGTCAATGAATAGCATTCTCACGTAGGTGTTCCTCTTGTCCAGGTGGGAAAGGGCAGTGTGGAGTGCAATAGAGATTGCATCATCTGTGGATCTGTTGGGGCGGTATGCAAATTGGAGTGGGTCTAGGGTTTCTGGGATAATGCTGTTGATGTGAGCCATGACCAGCCTTTCAAAGCACTTCATGGCTACAGACATCAGTGCTACGGGTCGGTAGTCATTTAGGCAGGTTATTTTAGAGTCCTTGGGCACGGGGACTATGGTGGTCTGCTTGAAACATGTTGGTATTACAGACTCAGTCAGGGACATGTTGAAAATGTCAGTGAAGACACTTGCCAGTTGGTCAGCACATGCTCGGAGTACACGTCCTGGTAATCCGTCTGGCCCTGCGGCCTTGTGAATGTTGACCTGCTTAAAAGTCTTACTCACATCGGCTACGGAGAGCGTGATCACATAGTCATCCGGAACAGCTGGTGCTCTCATGCATGCTTCAGTGTTGCTTGCCTCGAAGCGAGCATAGAAGTGGTTTAGCTCGTCTGGTAGGCTTGTGTCACTGGGCAGCTCACGGCTGTGCTTCCCTTTGTAGTCTGTAATAGTTTTCAAGCCCTGCCACATCCGACGAGCGTCAGAGCCAGTGTAGTATGATTCAATCTTAGTCCTGTATTGACTCTTTGCCTGTTTGATGGTTCGTCGGAGGTCATAGCGGGATTTCTTATAAGCGTCCGGGTTAGAGTCCCGTTCCTTGAAAGCGGCAGCTCTACCCTTTAGCTCAGTGCGGATGTTTCCTGTAATCCATGGCTTCTGGTTGGGGTATGTACGTACGGTCACTGTGGGGACGACGTCATCGATGCACTTATTGATGAAGCCAGTGACTGATGTGGTGTACTCCTCAATGCTGTCTGAAGAATCCCGGAACATGTTCCAGTCTGTGCTAGCAAAACAGTCCTGTAGCTTAGCATCTGCGTCATCTGACCACTTTTTTATTAACCGAGTCACTGGTGCTTCCTGCTTTAGTTTTTGCTTATAAGCAGGAATCAGGAGGATAGAGTTATGGTCAGATTTGCCAAATGGAGGGCGAGGGAGAGCTTTGTATGCGTCTCTGTGTGTGGAGTAAAGGTGGTCTAGAGTTTTTTCTCCTCTGGTTGCACATTTAACATGCTGGTAGAAATTAGGTAGAACGGATTTAAGTTTCCCTGCATTAAAGTCCCCGGCCACTAGGAGCGCTGCATCTGGATGAGCGTTTTCCTGTTGATTTATGGCCTTGTACAACTCATTCAGTGCAATCTTAATGCCAGCATTGGTTTGTGGTGGTAAATAGACAGCTATGAAAAATATAGATGAAAACTCTCTTGGTAAATAGTGTGGTCTACAGCTTATCATAAGATACTCTACCTCAGGCGAGCAAAACCTAGAGACTTCCTTAGTATTTGATTTTGTGCACCAGCTGTTGTTTACAAATATACACAGACCGCCACCCCTTGTCTTACCGGAGTCAGCCGTTCTATCCTGCCGATGTAGCGTATAGCCCGCTAGCTGTATGAAATCCATGTCGTCGTTCAGCCACGACTCGGTGAAACATAAGATATTACAGTTTTTAATGTCCCGTTGGTAGGATAACCGTAATCTTAAGTCGTCCAATTTGTTCTCCAATGATTGAACGTTGGCTAATAGGATTGATGGAAGAGGCAGTTTACTCGCTCGCCGTCGGATCCTTACAAGGCACCCCGATCTACGTCCACGATATCTCCGTCTCTTCCTCACGCGAATGACGGGGATTTGGGCCTTGTCGGGTGTCTGTATGATATCCTTCGCGGCCGCCTCGTTGAAGAAAAAATCTTTGTCCAATACGAGGTGAGTAATCGCTGTCCTGATATCCAGAAGCTCTTTTTGGTTATAAGAGACGATGGCAGAAACATTATGTACAAAATAAATTACAAATAACGCGGAAAAACACACATAATAGTACAATTGGTTAGAGGGCTGTAAAACGGCAGCCATCTTCTCCGGCGCTGTTAAATGGCTGTTCTACCAGACAGCCGTCTAGTGTACATCTTATTGTACAGTTCAATTTACACAATGCATCTCTTCCCAACAATGCAATAGGTATATTTTCTAATACCAGTATGTGTATTTTAATTTCTCTTTGATTTTTATAGCAGATCTCAATTGGTTCCTTAATCAACTGTTTTACTCCCTTAAAATCCCTATCCTAATTAGTTAATTTTACATAGTGAGATGTTTAACCTCTTTAGGCTCAACACAGATAAAAGCTTTTCCACTATTCACCATCACTTCTCATAGTCCTTTTTATTTTCACTTCAATTGTTAGATATTTTTCCTCTTCTCCCTAATCGGTGCTATCAGCTGACACCCCCCTTCGGATCTTCTAGGCACTCTAGAATCCTTGCTCCTTTAAGGTTTCACCTGTCCTTGTATCTTCCTCTGAAATTCTTTCTTTCCAGAAACTATCTATGGATATGGAACAACTTATACCACCTGTTGTGGCTGGTACAATTGCATTTGACCTTGTTCAGTTGAAGCTATAGCAGTGATTGTTGATTTGGTTCACCCTAATTCTTCATAACCAAAGCTTTTCTTCTCCTTCTTATTCTCCTTCTTCTTCTTGAGTTGTTCCTCCAGTTGTGTTACTTCTTCTAAACTATTCGCTTTATCCAGGCATTATACGAATCGGTCTATATCTCTTTCTATTTCTTCTTTGCTAATCATTGTTGGATAAAATCCTCTTGAATATGAAGCACCTTTAATCTCCAAGTCTTCATCTTTGTCTTCATCTTTCCGAACCTCATTCTTCTCTTAGTTTCCAGACATCTCGGTTTTTTCTTACTTCTGGAGTTTGGATTCATTTTTATGGTCGTTTCTGCTTGTTCTCTCTCTATTATTCGTTCATCTTCATCTCTGATGCAATAATCACCCTCCTGAATGATCACCGGAAGCTGAGGATAGACGTCCTTAAGCTCTACTTCTTTCTCATAAGGTGGGGGTCTTTTTCTGAATCCGTATGTGAGAAAGGTATACTAACTTCTGCCATTAGTTTTTCTGTCGCCTTTCCTTGTTTCACAATTTTCTCTATACCTTTGTTTATTTTATCGCTGGAATCTTTTATCAGTTTTTGTCTGAGAATGAAGGACAACTTAAGAACACCCAGCTCTCTTTGTCTCTTTTCTTTACGTTGTTCCCTTTTTCCCTTCTTTTGATCTGCTTTGTAAATTGACAGAAGCACTTTCATTATCTTGATTACGTCAGGGTTAAGAGTCCCTTCCACTGGCCATGGTTGTTCAATGTCAGGCCAACGTTTGTTCCATTTGCCGGATAACCTAGCCATACTTTAGTTAATGGTATTGCTATTTTGTACTATATCAACAGGTGTAATTACCTTCATAGTCCTGATATCCTTTTTCCCCATTGTAACAACTCTTTTATATTCCTTTAATGTGAATTATTTTATTATTTTAGAATTTATAGCCTATAGTGTCCTCCCTTTAATTTTGTATATAAACCCCAATTTTTTTTTTTTTTTTTTTTTTTAAATCTAAATAACAAAAATTAATCAATAAAAATATGAATATTCAAA
Source organism: Coregonus lavaretus (assembly GCF_964263955.1). NCBI lineage: Eukaryota > Metazoa > Chordata > Actinopteri > Salmoniformes > Salmonidae > Coregonus > Coregonus lavaretus. Next base: position 25,184,080 of record NC_140007.1, on the reverse strand, counting down.
AATAATTAATCTTTTTTTTTATTAACTAAATAATTAATCAATAAATTTATGAATAATCAAAAATAATTTTATTTATATTTCCTATTTTACTAATTTATCAATTAGTGGCTATCTTACCACCTTCAATCAGGAAAGGTACAGGAAAGTAGACAACTTCAGAGCAATCCAAAAAGAAAACACCTATAATCCAGCAACACTACAGTACTCATAAACCCCATTATTTAATAAGCATCCAATTATCTTAATTTTACAGAATAATGTCAGTACTCGATTCCCAACACAACTCTAATCAAACCCACTCATTCACAGAAACTCCAAAATGCAATTTTTATTTTATCAGTCTTTTGCCAAGTCTTTGTCAAATTGTCATAACATCAAATATCCTGTAGGGGAAGGCAAGGTTTGTAAACAAAACAGCACTGGCCTGATTTTGACTCGATCCTCTGTCGCGTCACACCTTGTCACGTGATGTACACGTCAGCACCTCTCTCTCTCTCTAAATAAAATAAAAATAATCTCTCTCCTCGTTCCTCCTATCGTCTCTCATATGACAAAAGAACAAAGAAACAGACAAGAATTTAGTAGTTTATGCAGTCACTGAGTTACTTCAACCATTCAATATTCCTCCAGTCACATTTGCTCTAAGAATTAACTCAGGAATCGCATAAATAGCTCAATAACATTTTTATTTTATTTACTTATTTAATTACTTTTATTTTTAATCCGTCAACATATCTCTCTCATTTATCAATTCAATATGTCTCAAGAAAACAGTTTCATCATCAAACAGCCGATGTAACAACTAGAACATTCCATTCGTGTTCAAATCTCTCTCTGTCTGCTTCTGAGTCTGCGTCTCCCAGCACCCAGTGTAGGCAGTGGAGTGACCTATTTACCCCTACGTCACTCTAGTGTCGTAAAATCACACGCATGCGCAGTTCATTCACCAATACGATTTCACCGTGGAAGGGAGCCCTCTCAGCTCTCTCCCAAAGCAAAACAGAAAGTTAACAGTCCCGCTGTAACTCCGTTTTCTCCTCATAGCCAAACAACATTTAACAGAGCTCACAAAGCATAGAACTTAAATTCTACACACACAAACATAATTTAAGAGGCTTTATTCCATCTCAATGGCCCTCTAAGGTCACATGTTAGCATGTAGCATGTAGCATGTATGTAACATGTGGCATGTAGCATGTAGCAATGTAACCTACATTGCGCCAAAATTCTTGTTCCTTTGTCCCTAACTTTATGCTGCCGCGAGTTATGGATATTCTATGAGCGGTCACATCAAACATATACCTCGTCAGATATAAGATGAGCAGTAACTTGCAATAGAATGTATATACCACTCTCCAGTCCCAGACTCACCTAAAACACATCTAACGCGTTATCAGGATTTTCGGCCCACCTTAAAGAGGTCGCCTTGTTTAGAGGTCTTTCCAGATTCGCAATGTCCTAATTTGTATACATATCTTGGCCTTATTTCTTTCCCTCGATTGTTCTTGAATTCCTATTCAAGCAACATTCAAGCAACATCCAAGCAACATCCCCCCTATTTGCGCCGTTTACCAGTGCAACCAAATTTAGAATATTTATGACAGACCCCTAGTCTACAGCAATAACAGCACACCCAAGTACTTTACACGGTACATCTCCCCAGCGCACACTCAAATAGCCTTCGAACTAACAAATGCCCAAAGTGGTGAGAAACTCACCCTTATCTGGCCATGACTTCGGAACCAGAGTCAGCTCGGCGCCCATGAATGGAACAAAGGAGAGACGCAGACCGGTCCCTGTTCGGGCGCCATTTTGTAGTGTCGAGTCAATGTTGCCAATTATTGCTGCTAAACAAAGGAGTCCGCCCATACTGAACTTTGATCATAAGTTTTATTCATATCACAAGATTTCAGCATAAGTTTACGGATGTCATGATCACCCGGAGAGCAGTGTCCTCCAAATTACAATGTCTGCTCTGCCGTTTTTTGTCTCTAGCCTATACTTATAAGATATACAAAAATATGGGTGGCTCCCTCTACTGTCCAATCACCTGTCTCCAACGAACAGGGGTGTCACTACAAAATGGCTCCCTCTACTAAATAAACATCCTCTCAGGTTCCACTTAAAACCTTATCCAAGTCATAATTCTTCATATACTACAATCCATCCCTGCAGGCTGCTCCCAACCAACCCACAGGTCCAGCAGGCACCCCCAGACCCCATCCCACCCCCAAACCCAGTCCTCTGCCCCCCAAACCAGACCACACCCAACTGGAGCTCCAGCTCAGCAAGTTCTGGCAGCGGCGCCCGGCGGAACTCGGAACACTGCAAGCCCCCAGACCTCCTGCGGGTGAAGAGCACCTTCATGTCCCTTTCCACCCCAGCTCTGACTGTGTGACGCCTGCCAGCCACCAAAGCCTTCCTCCCCCCACCCCGACCAGGCCCAACCCTTCTGCTACTCCCTGTGGCCCATCCAGTTTCACCTGGCCCAGCCCGGCACCAGCCGCCCTGTGTGGACAGACAAACAGGAGAAGGAAGGGGGGCAGCGTGGAGAGGGGGGCCAGGAGCTAGGTGAAGACGCACAGAGCTCAGTCCAGGAAGAGAGAGAGGAGAAAGAGCACACGGAGGAGCTGTGATATACTCACACTGAGACACTCATTTTGGTTAGTGGGCAGCAATATGCATTGCCGAGGTTGGAACCTCTCCATGAAAGGAATCCCGCTTAGCTTTTCATTACAGAAAAGCCCTAGATCATGTATGAAAATGATAAAATATGTTTATCCCCTGAACAAAACAGATGATTCTGTCTTTGATGCTTTGCATTTTGAGGTGGCTTCAATAATGCAATTGCACAACAGTATGACAACTGGTCCTAGCACACCTATCCAACACTGTTCTAATCTGTACCAACAACAACAACAACAACAAATGCAGCACAATACACACACAACCATGTTGAAGCTGTGGCTTGTTTTTATGACTGCTTTGTCTCTCATGTAAACAGGAGGATTCTTTCAACAACGGTCAACACTGTCTCTTGTTTCTCAATTGCTTTATCTGCATAATTCTAAAAGGGAAGCTGACAGGCTTCAGAAGAAGTTAAGTTTCCTTTGTGACACCGTCAAAGTGAAAAGACCACTGAGGAAGTTGCGTGGCTCTCTGCGTGCAAACTGACAGGAAGGAAGAACGAGTGCACTGTGACACTGCTCACAGTTTTTTGCTTCTTGACTCAACTCATCTCAGGAACTGTGGCACATTTTTCTTGGTATTTCAGGGATAGTGATATTGTGTTTAAGAAAAAAGGGGGACTGAGAAGTTAAGCGACATAGCCCGTCCTTCCCTCCGCACCAGGCTTGTCCTCTTTTCCTCTCTATCCCCCTCCCTCTCTCTACATATCCCCCCTGTCTGGTCTAGTGCGGTGCAGAAGCTGTGGGGATGGGTGCAGACGGAGGCAGATGGTACAGTAGAGTTAGTGTGAGGACTAGGGACTGAGGGTGAAGGAAGGAGTTTTCTGTCTGTCTGGACTGGACTAGGCTACAAGAGGAGAGGAGAGGGCTACCTGGTCATGGGATGCTGTAGTGTGACTCAGAGAGGAGCGCATTCTGGGATTGACGATGTGGGCCCTGACGAGATCGAGCTTCTGGAGATTGACAACTCAGGGTGAGTCTTTGTTTGTTGATAGTTTGATGTATAACAGAAGACCATGAACTCTATCAATCCCTCATGGGAGCGATCTGTTTAAGTTCGATAGCCATTCGGCCTTTCACAACCTCACAATCCCATTTGAATTTGATTCGGAAACATGACTGTGGCAATTTTTTATATATTGATGACACATGACAGCATTTAAGACTAACAAGCAAATTCTCTGATATCTCTGTTGAAAATACTGAGCCTCTTGGCTTTGGAGGAAAGTTTGAATTAATACTATTAAACAGTACCTATTGTTGGGTTTTGGCTGATTAAAGGTCATAAGAAGATGCATTGAGAGGAAGTGGTGAACATTGGGGTGATGGGTGAAAAAAATAGTGCTTCAACCACTGTGGCTTCCACTGACCTTTTCAAACAAACGAGTTTCAAATTATGTGAGAGAGATCACTATGGTAAACTGTCAGGGTTTATATTCAAGTCCCTTCGTCTGTGTTTCTGCAGAGTTATGTAGTTGCCAGCACCAGTCAATCAGAATAACTATATAGCCTAAGGGCAATACCACAATCTTATATTGCTTCAGTTTTCACAGCGAAGCGATGCTGATCATGGTTTTACTAGGATATGGGCAATGAAATTGGAAGGCCTCTTTCTCTGAGCACTTCAGAACTTCAGTTCCATGAGTAAGAAACAATAACATTTGATGGCATATATTATGTAACTATGAGTATATCTGTGTCGTGTTCATTCACACAAAAGCACACACAGAGGCAGAATGCTAGTTTGGACTCTGTTTAGTCGCCATGAACATACTGATACTCACTGATGTGACATTGATATGATTAGGACATGAGCGGCCGGTGATATCAATCAATCAAACGTATCAAAGGTTGTTTTCAGAAGTTGTCACAAAGTGCTATACAGATACCCAGCCTAAAACCCCAAAGAGCAAGCAATGCAGATATAGAAGCACAGGAGGGAGGAATATTGTCTCGCTAATTAGCCGACTAATTAGCAGACAATACTACCGCTCATCTCTCCCTCCTGTCCAGCCTCGTCTAACACGGGCCAGGCCTCTAAATCCCCTCAATAAAGGAGTGGGGGATTAAAACGAGGAGCTAATCATAATAGCAGCTCACAGACTGCATGTGTCCAAACTGGGAGAAGACGAGGGATCAGCCACCAGCAACATATACTATGCACACACGCAAGGATGCTTGTTCGCACACACACATGCACACAGTTATGAATGTATGCACACACACAGAGACAGACACACAAGCACAAACACATATGTAACAGAACTGTTACCAAACATAGGGAATGGTTTAGGGGTGTGTAGCTACTTTATTATTACCAGATAAATGGGCCAATGAGGGCACAAGGTTTTTGTGTGAGGTGGTCAGATGGTGGGTGTCTGCTCCTTATGTGCACCCCACTTTAATCTGCTTACGTCTGGACACTGGTGGGGTGGAGAGGGCTCAGGCTGTAAGTGAGGTGGGCAAATTGGTCTACAGTAAAAAAAAAAAAATCCCTCTTCTACATTTGCTTTCACTACACTCAGTTCAGGGGAATTGCACATGCGTTTGTAGACTAGTTAGGTTTGTGAGATGCTACAGTAGAGTGTGGGGTAAATGTGACATGGTTTAATGGGATATGGTTTAATGGGATATGGTTTAATGTGATATGGGGTTGACTGCTGATATATACAGTATATATCTTTGTTTCAGGATATGGAATCTAGGAGAGAGCAGGCTTCAGCTCTCTGTGAGGAATGGAAAAGATGGTCCACCCTCTCGCTACCCTTCAGTGAGACACCTTGACCAGGAGGTCAGTGGAGGAGAGGGTGTGTGTGTGTGTGTGTGTGTGTGTGTGTGTGTGTGTGTGTGTGTGTGTGTGTGTGTGTGTGTGTGTGTGTGTGTGTGTGTGTGTGTGTGTGTGTGTGTGTGTGTGTGTGTGTGTGTGTGTGTGTGTGTGTGTGTGTGTGTGCGTGCGTGCGTGCGTGCGTGCGTGCGTGCGTGCGTGCGTGCGTGCGTGCGTGCGTGCGTGCGTGCGTGCGTGCGTGCGTGCGTGCGTGCGTGCGTGCGTGCGAGCGTGCGTGCGTGCGAGCGTGCGAGCGTGCGTGTGTGAGAGCGAGAGAGAGACAGAGAGAAAGACAGAGAGATACAGAGAGAGAGCGTGTCTGTATGAAAATGACACTTATCACACTGTAAAACCCCCAGCGGATCAAGTGTACATACAGTATTAGCACTTGTGAGTGTAAATGCATGGTGTCAATGGTGCCAAACGTCAACATACCATTTTATGTAAAAGCTGTTATATCACATTAATGATACAGTAATACTCCACTACATTTTATTTTACATGAGACAGCTGAAGTATTCTATTATATTCCCCTAGGTTGTGCTATGGGGCAGGAGCAGAGAGGAGCTACACCACAGTATATACAACCAGCCCATCCGTGACTGGGAGGGCCAGCCTGCACACATGTATGGTGAGATAGTGCACTCCTCCCTGGTGTCTCTCCACAACAGCTACACACAGGTAACATCTTTCTATACCATGCTCAGATATACTGTAGACGTCAATCATCACTCACTGTCCAGCACTCACTGTACAGCACTCACTGTCCAGCACTCACTGTTCCGACTCTAGTACTTCCATACTGATGTTCTGTTCATATGCTTTTCTTTGTTTATGTTCCTATAGGAGAAAAGTGAACACTATCTGGTGCTGTTCTCCTTCCACTTATTGATCCTATCTCTGGACCCCTCTCATCATGACTTTATCTACGAGGTTGGTTCCTTTACAAATGGGGAAATACTGTAACGACACAGATGCATGTTGAACATTTAACTTAACTAAGGCTAGTCAGTGTGTTGCTTCTTCTTTCTCAGGGCATCCTGCCTCTCTCTGGACTTTCTTTCCAAGCCACCTCACTGGACTCCAACATGCAACACATATTCCAGATCAGTGGTGAGTCCTATTATCATTATGGATCAAAAAGAGGTGCTGCAGCTTCATAGTTCAATAAAGCAATTAATACACAAGGGAGTTTGATTTATTGTGTTTTATCACGGCTGTGCTATGTTCATAGGTATGAAGCAAGCCATCAGTAAAGGATTTAATTATTGTATTGAACATCGCTAGCATCTCCCTCCCACTATTAGGTCCAATGGTGGACTCCAAAGTCTTCACCTGTGCCAGTGCAGCAGAGCTGAACAAATGGATGCACCACATGGAGGAGAGGAGATACAAATCCATGAGCCAACCGCTAAGTCCCTCCCGCTGTGCACTGTCTTACCTGGTAAGGTATTCAATCAGCACACCCCCTATAAGAACCACCCCCTTTTGCAGTAAATTACAGATCTTAAACAGATGTGTCATTGCTACATCTAAAACTGTCTTAACAATTGTGAGGTTTACTTTGCTTGATCACAAATTGAACATCTAATGAGCTAAATATATCATCATGAAAGGACATTTGTAAAAAAGTATTATCATTGGCGAAATGCTCCATATATGAAGCTACATTTCTGTTGTCATTTACTGTAGGTACCCTGTGATGAGAGCTGGAAAAAAGAGGAACTGAAAAATTATTTACTGCAAGCCCCAATAGGGCACTGGGAAGGGGCCCCCATCCAGCACATGGGCCAGCCAGGATACCTATCCATGGTCCACATCATTAATACACAGAGACAGGTAGCTAACACAACCCACGCTGTAACTTCTGTACTCACCACTACTCTGAAGTCCATTTCAAGGGGTCTTGATAGCTTAATAGTTGTCATAATAGCCGGCATGTTACGATTGAAATACAGTGGGGGAAAAAAGTATTTAGTCAGCCACCAATTGTGCAAGTTCTCCCACTTAAAAAGATGAGAGAGGCCTGTAATTTTCATCATAGGTACACGTCAACTATGACAGACAAAATGAGAAAATAAATTCCTGAAAATCACATTGTAGGATTTTTTATGAATTTATTTGCAAATTATGGTGGAAAATAAGTATTTGGTCAATAACAAAAGTTTCTCAATACTTTGTTATATACCCTTTGTTGGCAATGACACAGGTCAAACGTTTTCTGTAAGTCTTCACAAGGTTTTCACACACTGTTGCTGGTATTTTGGCCCATTCCTCCATGCAGATCTCCTCTAGAGCAATTATGTTTTGGGGCTGTCGCTGGGCAACACGGACTTTCAACTACCTCCAAAGATTTTCTATGGGGTTGAGATCTGGAGACTGGCTAGGCCACTCCAGGACCTTGAAATGCTTCTTACGAAGCCACTCCTTCGTTGCCCGGGCGGTGTGTTTGGGATCATTGTCATGCTGAAAGACCCAGCCACGTTTCATCTTCAATGCCCTTGCTGATGGAAGGAGGTTTTCACTAAAAATCTCACGATACATGGCCCCATTCATTCTTTCCTTTACACGGATCAGTCGTCCTGGTCCCTTTGCAGAAAAACAGCCCCAAAGCATGATGTTTCCACCCCCATGCTTCACAGTAGGTATGGTGTTCTTTGGATGCAACTTCTTTGTCCTCCAAACACGACGAGTTGAGTTTTTACCAAAAAGTTATATTTTGGTTTCATCTGACCATATGACATTCTCCCAATCCTCTTCTGGATCATCCAAATGCACTCTAGCAAACTTCAGACGGGCCTGGACATTTACTGGCTTAAGCAGGGGGACACGTCTCGCACTGCAGGATTTGAGTCCCTGGCGGCGTAGTGTGTTACTGATGGTAGGCTTTGTTACTTTGGTCCCAGCTCTCTGCAGGTCATTCACTAGGTCCCCCCGTGTGGTTCTGGGATTTTTGCTCACCGTTCTTGTGATCATTTTGACCCCACGGGGTGAGATCTTGCGTGTAGCCCCAGATCGAGTTAGATTATCAGTGGTCTTGTATGTCTTCCATTTCCTAATAATTGCTCCCACAGTTGATTTCTTCAAACCAAGCTGCTTACCTATTGCAGATTCAGTCTTCCCAGCCTGGTGCAGGTCTACCATTTTGTTTCTGGTGTCCTTTGACAGCTCTTTGGTCTTGGCCATAGTGGAGTTTGGAGTGTGACTGTTTGAGGTTGTGGACAGGTGTCTTTTATACTGATAACAAATTCAAACAGGTGCCATTAATATAGGTAACGAGTGGAGGACAGAGGAGCCTCTTAAAGAAGAAGTTACAGGTCTGTGAGAGCCAGAAATTTTGCTTGTTTGTAGGTGACCAAATACTTATTTTCCACCATAATTTGCAAATAAATTCATTACAAATCCTACAATGTGATTTTCTGGATTTTTTTTCTTCTCAATTTGTCTGTCATAGTTGACGTGTACCTATGATGAAAATTACAGGCCTCTCTCATCTTTTTAAGTGGGAGAACTTGCACAATTGGTGGCTGACTAAATACTTTTTTCCCCACTGTATGTCACAATAAGGCATGTTGTCAAGGAATGAAAAAGTCAAGAATATGTGAAATTTTGTCATTTAGAAGACACTCTTATCCAGAGCAACTTACAGTAGTGAGTGCATACATTTTTCATGCTTTTCTCTGTACTGGTCCCCCGTGGGAATTGAACCCACAACCCTGGCATTGCAAGTGCCATGCTCTACCAACTGAGCCACACTGGACCAACTGGTGGCAGAATGACCAAAAAACTGCAGAAATCCATTACATCTCCAGCAAAAAGCCACAAAAGCTCAACAGCTGATCAAGAGCTCAACAGTATTTTATGCAAGTGGTAAGCTGGGTAGGTGAAGCTAGCTAACCAAAATGTACAGAGATGAAAACTCACCAAAAGACACAAATCCACGAAAATGGCACAACTGCTGCCGCCATTGTAACTTTAGGGGCCGTATACAGCTGGATGGATGACTTCCTGTAAGCTGCAAGGACTGGATGATGGAGGATGATGGAGACGGATAACTATTTAGGCAGACCCCATTGAATAGGCTGTGGTAACTAGTGACAACCCATTGAATACCGTTAGCCACAACTCAAGAACTGTCTGTCACTTCCTGTTTCAATAAAGCTATTAAAACACAATTAATGCATTGGTAAATCAGATGACAGATCATTAGTTCCCATGCAAAGATTTTCTATTATATTGACAAGATAGTCGAATGACCGCTCTAACAATGGAAATACATGTCCTCAAAGAAAGAAGGCAGGCAGGAGGAGGCGAGATCAGGTGGGACCATTCTAGCCAATGAGAGGGCAGATACCCGTGTAAACAACAGGCACAACTCCGATATAAAGTTGTTTTTCTCAAAGTTGCCGAAATGCCACGTGCATACACTTATATCAGTGCATTCATAACAACCTAACCATTACGAAACTTCTATTCAATCAAATAAGCCTCACGTAGCAAATTACTAATATTTTTTTTGTTGATCAAATTTGACACTCTCATTGACCTCCATACAAAAATTCCTCAATTCATGGTCTTATTTTCATGGACAGATTTTGGGCGGACTAAACCCTCTCGCTTCGCCTCTTCCTCTCTGTTCCCAGGTTAATAATGAATGACATATTTCCAGAATTAGGCAAACACCGTTATGTTCTAAAACACAGATTCACCACATATTAGAAATGTGTATAAATGCCATACAAATGAAACAATTACTCAGAAAATAATCCTACACTAGTCCAGTACTCTGTCACAAGTATCTGCTACATAAAGAAAAAATATATAAATAATGCTAATGTTAATAAATATGCTAATAGTAATAATAATTATCATAGGGCTAATAAGAGTACTTGATTATGCTAATAGTTTTATTGCTAATGATAACAGTAACTATAATGATAATAGTGGACTTGAGATAAAATAAATACTGTGACAACGTTGATCCATTCTTGCAGGGACTTTATGAGCGACTACTTGTACTCTTCCCTCAAGATGTCCTCCTGCTCTCTGTGGATAACAAGCGCCTCAGCGTCAAATATGAGGTACAGTCAAATTATGTTCTCTAGGAAACAATGTCACAGTAAACACTGTGAACCTGGTGACCTTACCTAGTTTGCCTATTGCCGCTATACAGTAGATGTGTGACATTCTAAGATGTACAGTTTAGAAGATGTTGTAATTTATAGAGCTGATCCAATACTAACCTTTATCAATTCAAGATAAATGATACTTCAACCTGTTTGTCATAACACTTTAGGGTAGATTGCCTCGGAAAAGCATCACAGCCGTGGAGAGGTCTGCATTACCTGGGAGGCTGGAGTTCGAGTTAACAGGTAAAATACTAAACAGACATACTGTATGTCATACTGCTCTAACATGTTTGCATAATGAGGCAAATTTACCCTAAATTAACCATAGAAACTACGACTAGATCTGCAGCAAGTCAACTGTATCAAGTGTTGCTGTTTACAGTGGTGAAGAGCATTGTACTTCTATTGTATGTTGTGTGGTGCAGGTGAACTGATGGAGCCGCTGCAGGTATCCTGCACCTGTCCTGAAGACTATCAGAACTGGATCTTCCAGCTACAACAGGTGCAGTACCATTACAGTCCCGTTAAAAAGGGAAATGATGGAACAAAGCTAAAACTGATTGGAAAAACTGTGCGGCTAGCCTTCTGCCTATATATATCGATTCCAATTGAGCCATACATGTATATCCATTTTGTGAAGATGCAGGATGCTAAATATGAGTTAGCTTAGCCTTGAACTGTTGTGGTAGCAGGTTCATTTACAGAAGAAATGAAGTTAACGACAATAAGTCCCCAAAAGTAGTCCCAAAATATAAAACCTAAAAATTCATTTATTTTCTCAATAGCTGGAAAAAAAACTCCAAGCTACCTCAAACCACACGGCTCCACCCCTCATGCCAAAAAAACAGCGGAGCAAGAAGGAGTCCCAGGAACCAATGACAGTAGCACCACAAGACTGAGACTCACTGGCCAATGGCCTCACTCAATAGAAGACTCATGCCTCTTTTCATCAATAGACACTGAAATTGTGGATAGCATGTACTGTATACAGTGTATATGCATACATTATTCAGTCTGGTACAATGCAATTAAGAGATTCTGGTGAAATGTCTTCTGCTGTAGGTTACTGTCTGTAGAACTCTGCTTCACTAGTGACAGTAATAGCAATTGATAGGCTAAATTGGGAGTATATTTTTAGTGCACTGATCTTACAATATTTTTCATCAAATTGCTGTTTCAACCAAAATAGAAAATGTAGTGCTGTTCAAGACATTTTACATATTTTCTGTTATGATTGTTCTTGATACTGTATGTACAAACTCAATAAAAAAGTATTTTTCATCACTACCTGATAGATTAATTATTAATGACTAATTATTACACCCTGAAACTGTGTGAAATGTGTTAGAATGTGTGAGCGTAGGACCAGTAAAGACTATGACATTGAGCTACTATTTAGCAATGTGAGTAAGAGTTAGACCAGACAACAAAGGACAAGGAGAACTGTCTACAGGCAACTGAGAAACCAAGATAACTGAGGAATTTAGGGAGGAGAGAAACTGTTAGGTGTGTGTGTGTGTGTGTATGTGTTTGTGTGTGTGTGTGTGTGTGTGTGTGTGTGTGTGTGTGTGTGTGTGTGAACTGATGGTCAGGAGAGCAATTATAAAGTGGAAAACTACAGCCTGCCTACAGAGGGGAGGGATTTTTTCTCTGACGTGTGCATATAAAAATATTGTACGACCATTTTGTTTTAGAATTCTCAATGAATACATCTCTGACTATGCAGACCGGGACTCTGTCCGTTACTTAAATCCCAAGACTTACAACCTTTTGGGAGATGCACAGAGACACTGAAATAGTTTGTTAAATAATTCACGTAACAGCTTGGTCCTTCGAGAGCCGGAATCCAATTCCTGCCTCTGTCATTCCAGGTAACTCTGAAAACCGTCGAATGATACATTCGTAAATAGAAAATCCTGCCCTTTGACATTAAGGGTTAAGACAGGCCAGAGGACACCTGATTAATGACAGAGACGGTGACGGAATCCAAACCTACATTGAATCTCGGCTGCAAGGATAAGGTCAGTAGTCTTTATTCATTATTGGGGCAGTCTGGGATTGCTCAGGGTGGGTCCGTAATGATTCACGGTAATAGGCCATTACCAAAAGAAACTACCCTGTATTCAGAGAACCTGTAGTAGATTATAGAACAGTAATGTTCAACAAATAATCTGGGATAAAGAAATACAGCGAGGGGTGTACACCAGAAGGAATTAAAATAGCATGTGTGAGAAATAGAATATTAGTAAAGTCAAAAGTCACAAACAACTGTAGATTTTGCCGTAACTCTATCCGTTTCATGAAAGTGGAGCCTTACAAACTCCGGGTTACCGATGGTGTTAACCAATAATCATGTAAGGTTGTATAAGTGTGAGACCTAATATTTGCTCAAAAGTCACATCTATGAATAATTCCAGGTGGTTGTATAGAGGAGGGAGAACCCATTCCTGTTGTATGAGACTGTCAGGAATTATCAAGATTACATTGTGGGGATAAATTCCTCCGTAGAGTATGAGATAATTCTGGGGGACTAGTCAAGACTACATATACAGGAAGGGGTGGTTCCAGGTGGTTGTATAGAAAAGAGGGAGAACCCATTCCTGTTGTATGGGGCTGTCAGGAATTATCAAAATTACATTATGGGGATAAATTCCTCCGTAGAGTAGGATATAATTCTGGGGGACTAGTACCTATACAGGAAGGGGTGATTCTAGGTGTGGTGTGAAACTGTTTTGAATAACTTGTTATATAGAAGAGGTGGCTAAGGGATTTTTAACAGTACCAACCATGGGAGGCAAATCCTCACAAGAGGTCCCAGAATTTATTGGGGACGAGAAATACATGGAAATTAGAGACAAACGAAATGTGTATTATTTACCTAATTTGGAAAAAAGGCCTAACTGGGTGACTTGATGTAATTAAACTGGAATCCATGATTAAACAAATGCATGTAAATTGTGGTACTGATCTAAATTAAACAGAAAAGAGAGTAATTAAACTAGAGTCCATGATTAAACAAATGCATGTAAATCGTGGTAATGATCTAAAGAAACAGAAAAGAGAGGATCAGGAGGATTCAGAGCTAAGCTCAGGAGGGAGTCAGTATGTGTCAGGAGATGAGAGAGTAGGAGGGGGCTAGTACCCACTGATAGCCTTACCTAATCTATTGGCGGGGAATGATACAGGCCATGAACACAGAGGACGTGGCCAGAGCGGTAGAAGGAAGACGTACCCCAAAACAGGAATAGTAAGGTTTGGGCTGCCATTAGAGGGCAGTGGGTTTCAGGGGATGCCCAGAGGGCACTTTTGCCATGGGCCGATCATGGAGAGTATGTTGGGAAAATAACTGAATTGATAGGGTGGAGAAAAGCACAGCAACACATATTGAGGTTAAAAAAGTATGCAGTTTACCAAGAGCAGATTGGGAGAGAGAAATAGGAGTAAGAGAGACCTTAAGGGAGTGCCAACTCTCAGAGAGATAGTGAGGCCAGAACAAAGGAGCAGTGTCCTGGAAATCACAGTCTGTTTTGTTTTTTCAGTTCTGCTGGGAGTGGCGCAGTGGTCTAAGGCACTGCATCACAGTGCTAGCTGTGCCACTAGAGATCCTGGTTCGAATCCAGGCTCTGTCGTAGCCGGCCGCGAACGGGAGACCCATGGGGCGGCACACAATTGGCCCAGCGTCGTCCAGGGTAGGGGAGGGAATGGCCGGCAGGGATGTAGCTCAATTGGTAGAGCATGGCGTTTGCAACGCCAGGGTTGTGGGTTCGATTCCCACGGGGGGCCAGTATGAAAAAATAATAATGTATGCACTCACTAACTGTAAGTCGCTCTGGATAAGAGCGTCTGCTAAATGACTAAAAATGTAAAAAATGTAAAAATATATTTGATGAAGGGAATGTGTTAAATTAGAGGCTAGAGACTTCATAAAATAATAATTGGAATAATAATTATATATTAACTTGCTCACCCAAACGTAGACATACGTCATGGGTGAGACATAATTAATATAATATTGTACAAAGCCAATTTAGGGTTTCCATTAAGGAACGTCAATCACTACATTGGATATTAATACTATGGAGATAAATTCAATATATGCTGGTCAACTACGGCATGTGTTTGGTGTTATTTGTAGCCTACTTAGAAAGGACAGTTACCTATATCTGCTGTATTCTAAACAATGACAGATTGGGGGTTTCATAAGAGGTGGCTATAATTTTAGTTGATAACAGAGGTAATTAGATTTGAGAAAGGTTGAATTGCATTGTTTAGGCTGACCGCCAGCTTTAAGCTGAATACAGGGGAACTAGAGAGGGCAGTCAGACAGATAGAGCTAAAGGACTGGGCGGCAGTGAGAGGAAACTGGGTTCCCGGAGATGGGAATGCGCCGGTTCTAGAGTGGGCAGAAGGAGGGGCTTATGGAGATAAATTGGCACAACTCTGTGATAATCTGAGATAATATTATCACAGACATGCCGACTTCTCCAAAGTCCATGAGTGTAAACAGGGAGACAGTGAGACTATTAGTCAATACCTAGGAGATAAGAGAGGTTACGGTAGCAAAGACAGACAAGAAGGAAACGGTAATAGTGGAGACAGGGGTGAGTGGAAGTGTTACAACTGTGACAAAACGGGACATTTTGCTAGAGAATGTGAGGAACCGTGTAGTTACTGTGCAAGGAAAGGGCACCAATTAAGAAACTGTAGGCAGAAGGGGAAGAGAGAAATCAGGAGTCCTCATGACCTGGCTATTTTGGTTTGTTGTGTTTTAATTGGGGTTTTCAAATAAAAAACAACACACCTAGTATGATGTTTATAAAGCCTTGTTATTTTGATTTTAGGGGGTTTTCAAAAGGTCAAAGGTGATAAGTCTTAAAGGAGCACACACAGTGAATTTTATGGAGTTTTTCTGTTTTGACTGAGTTTAGGGTATACATGATTTCTTATGAGAATAAATGTCATGAGGACTTAATGAACACTTGGGATAAGTAACATTTATGAAATATTTAGAATGATGGTAATGTTTAGTATACTATGGGATGGAACAGTTCGTTGAATGATTTCAATTGCCTCTGAACTCTGTTTTGACTTTCTGGTGTTAATTGATCATCCACACTGGTAAATTCTAAAGGCATGAGAGGAGGACTTTAAGATAGTTTATTTTACCAAGTTGAGGGTAATTTATAGTACTGTGTGATGAAATTTATAATTTGGTAATAATATACACTGCTCAAAAAAATAAAGTGGATTTGGAGTCACCCTCAAAATTAAAGTGGAAAACCACACTACAGGCTGATCCAACTTTGATGTAATGTCCTTAAAACAAGTCAAAATGAGGCTCAGTAGTGTGTGTGGCCTCCACGTGCCTGTCTGACCTCCCTACAACGCCTGGGCATGCTCCTGATGAGGTGGCGGATGGTCTCCTGAGGGATCTCCTCCCAGACCTGGACTAAAGCATCCGCCAACTCCTGGACAGTCTGTGGTGCAACGTGGCGTTGGTGGATGGAGCGAGACATGATGTCCCAGATGTGCTCAATTGGATTCAGGTCTGGGGAACAGGCGGGCCAGTCCATAGCATCAATGCCTTCCTCTTGCAGGAACTGCTGACACACTCCAGCCACATGAGGTCTAGCATTGTCTTGCATTAGGAGGAACCCAGGGCCAACCGCACCAGCATATGGTCTCACAAGGGGTCTGAGGATCTCATCTCGGTACCTAATGACAGTCAGGCTACCTCTGGCGAGCACATGGAGGGCTGTGCGGCCCCCCAAAGAAATGCCACCCCACACCATGACTGACCCACCGCCAAACCGGTCATGCTGGAGGATGTTGCAGGCAGCAGAATGTTCTCCAGACTCATGTTATGTCTGTCACGTGCTCAGTGTGAACCTGCTTTCATCTGTGAAGAGCACAGGGCGCCAGTGGCGAATTTGCCAATCTTGGTGTTCTCTGGCAAATGCCAAACGTCCTGCACAGTGTTGGGCTGTAAGCACAACCCCCACCTGTGGACGTTGGGCCCTCATACCACCCTCATGGAGTCTGTTTCTGACCGTTTGAGCAGACACATGCACATTTGTGGCCTGCTGGAGGTCATTTTGCAGGGCTCTGGCAGTGCTCCTCCTGTTCCTCCTTGCACAAAGGTGGAGGTAGCATTCCTGCTGCTGGGTTGTTGCCCTCCTATGGCCTCCTCCACGTCTCTTGATGTACTGGCCTGTCTCCTGGTAGCGCCTCCATTCTCTGGACACTACGCTGACAGACACAGCAAACCTTCTTGCCACAGCTCGCATTGATGTGCCATCCTGGATGAGCTGCACTACCTGAGCCACTTGTGTGGGTTGTAGACTCCGTCTCATACTACCACTAGAGTGAAAGCACCGCCAGCATTCAAAAGTGACCAAAACATCAGCCAGGAAGCATAGGAACAGAGAAGTTGTCTGTGGTCACCACCTGCAAAACCAGTCCTTTATTGGGGGTGTCTTGCTAGTTGCCTATAATTTCCACCTGTTGTCTATTCCATTTGCACAACAGCATGTGAAATTTATTGTCAATCAGTGTTGCTTCCTAAGTGGACAGTTTGATTTCACAGAAGTGTGATTGACTTGGAGTTACATTGTGTTGTTTAAGTGTTCCCTTTATTTTTTTGAGCAGTGTATATGATTCGAACCATAAAATAACAGAAGAGAGAGAGAGCTTTCCCTGAATGAGGGATACCTGTTGCTAGTGAATTGTACTAATCTTGGATTACTTTTACGGGATAGAAGTAAATTGAGGTATTATCAAATGTTGTCAGCAGGGTTAAAACACTTCTCTGGTCCCAGTCAGCTGTCAAAAGAGGAAGTTTTGATAGATAGAGATCTACTTATAGAGAGCTACAGTAGGGCCCCAATTAAGGAAGTTCACAGATGGGTGAAGCAAGGCGCAGTAAATAAGAAAGGAATATGGGTCAAAGACAGCTTACCAATTCTCCTGAAATTACTGTTTAGATATGCTGCAATATTGACACACGGGCAGAGCCATGTGTCAACGGGAGGGATGGATGGTAGAGCAGATTATACAACACTTTGTTGCATATGGGATAACTAATTATAAAAAATAAAAAAATAAAAACGTTTGTTCAAGATGTGTTATCTGTGCTCAAAATAATCACCAGGGCAGACAAAGGGCACCTCAGGGTGAGTATCCTCTGGCTAAGTACCCCTTCCAGCAATTGGAAATTGATTTTATAGAGTTATCACGGAGTGAAGGGAAGAAATTTAGAGTAACCCCAGATAAAGATGGGTTATCCCCCTTTGAGAAAGTGTTTGGAAGACCTTACAGAATGCCACAGTTGGCAGGACCAGAACAGGCAGACATAGAACTAGAGAATACACTAGCAGAACACATGAGAAAATTATTCATTAACCGTATGTCGAAGAATTTGTGTCCTACAGGAGAATTAAAGGAGAAGGTGATTCATAGTATATAACCTGGAGACTGGGTGTGGATCCAATCGTTGAGGAAAAAGGATTGAAAGCAGTCACGCTGGGAGGGACCATACCAAGTCCTATTAGTAACTGCCTTCGCTATAAGAATAGCTGAGAGAGCCACTTGGGTCCACGTTACCCACTGCAAAAAGGTAGGCCCACATACCAACACCGTTGAACACACACAGAGTTAAAGAGAAGAACTGACCCACTAGGGTTCGGGGGTAAACTCTGTTAACGAAGAAACCCTACCCTGACCTTTCATCACTGTGGGGTGTTTATAGAGGTGTGGGTATGGGGAAGTACCAGGCAGGTGGGTCAGGGACAGGATTGGGATGGCGGTTTTGGGGATTTTGGGGGACTCGGAGCTGCATCATCATGTTAACCATATTATGGATTAATCCAGGTCAACCTAAACAGGGAAATTATGAACAAAATAATACCAAGGCACTGATTCGATCTCGTAGAAATACTGAAACCAAGAAAGACTATTGGGGGAATGATTATTTTAATAGTTAAAGTCAGTTTAGGACAAGATGGGGGATTCAAGATACCATTTTGACTTCTCCCATGAAGAGATAGGAGGTTTTGGGGGCTTTGGTAAGAAGGGGGCGTGTACAAGAAAGTTAGGTCCTAGAAGGTATGGTAAATACATTTGCACTGGGGAACACTCATGTCCTTGGGCAAGGGTGTTTAAACATACCTGGGGATCATACTATGAGAATGGAATGGACACTAGTAAAACTAAATGCATGCTTTTCAATCGAACGCTGCTGGCACCCGCCCACCCGACTAGAATCACCACTCTCGACAGGTCTGACCTAGAGTATGTGGACAACTACAAATACCTAGGTGTCTGGTTAGACTGTAAACTCTCCTTCCAGACTGACATAAAGAATCTCCAATCCAAAGTTAAATCTATAATCGGCTTCCTATTTCGCAACAAAGCCTCCTTCACTCATGCTGCCAAACATGCCCTCGTAAAACTGACTTTCCTACCGATCCTTGACTTCGGCGATGTCATTTACAAAATAGCCTCCAACACTCTACTCAGCAAATTGGATGTAGTCTATCACAGTGCCATCCGTTTTGTCTCCAAAGCCCCATACACTACCCACCACTGTGACCTGTACGCTCTTGTTGGCTGGTCCTCACTACATGTTCGTCGTCAAACCCACTGGCTCCAGGCCATCTATAAATCACTGCTAGGCAAATCCCCGCCTTATCTTAGCTCATTGGTCACCATAGCAGCACCCACCCGTAGTCTGCGCTCCAGCAGGTATATCTCACTGGTCATTCCCAAAGCCAACACCTCCTTTGGCCGCCATTCCTTCCAGTTCTCTGCTGCCAATGACTGGAACGAATTGCAAAAATCTCTGAAGCTGGAGACACTTATCTCCCTCACTAACTTTAAGCATCAGTTGTCAGAGCACCTTACCGATCACTGCACCTGTACACAGCCCATCTGAAATTAGCCCACCCAACTACCTCATCCCTATATTGTTATTTATTTTGCTCTTTTGCACCCCAGTATCTCTATTTGCACATAATCTCTTGCACATCTAGCATTCCAGTGTTAATACTATTGTAATTATTTTGCACTATAGCCTATTTATTGCCTTACCTCCATAACTTGCTACATTTGCACACACTGTATATATATTTTCTGTTGTATTTTTGACTTTATGTTTTTTTACCACATATGTAACTCTGTGTTGTTTTTATCGCACTGCTTTGCTTTATCTTGGCCAGGTCGCAGTTGTAAATGAGAACCTGTTCTCAACTGGCTTACCTGGTTAAATAAAGGTTAAATAAAAAAAATAAAAAATAAAAGTACACCGATGGGGAATTAAACAAACCCATGATAAATGTAAAACGGAACTGGTGATAACGGTAAAGTCAATTATGCAAGATGACATAGCAAGGAACTATTGGGCCTGTGTTGATGATTTCGGGGCAGATACAGTGGGGAGAACAAGTATTTGATACACTGCCGATTTTGCAGGTTTTCCTACTTACAAAGCATGTAGAGATCTGTAATTTTTATCATAGGTACACTTCAACTGTGAGAGATGGAATCTAAAACAAAAATCCAGAAAATCACATTGTATGATTTTTAAGTAATTAATTTGCATTTTATTGCATGACATAAGTATTTGATCACCTACCAACCAGTAAGAATTCCGGCTCTCACAGACCTGTTAGTTTTTCTTTAAGAAGCCCTCCTGTTCTCCACTCATTATCTGTATTAACTGCACCTGCTTGAACTCGTTACCTGTATAAAAGACACCTGTCCACACACTCAATCAAACAGACTCCAACCTCTCCACAATGGCCAAGACCAGAGAGCTGTGTAAGGACATCAGGGATAAAATTGTAGACCTGCACAAGGCTGGGATGGGCTACAGGACAATAGGCAAGCAGCTTGGTGAGAAGGCAACAACTGTTGGCGCAATTATTAGAAAATGGAAGAAGTTCAAGATGACGGTCAATCACCCTCGGTCTGGGGCTCCATGCAAGATCTCACCTCGTGGGGCATCAATGATCATGAGGAAGGTGAAGGATCAGCCCAGAACTACACGGCAGGACCTGGTCAATGACCTGAAGAGAGCTGGGACCACAGTCTCAAAGAAAACCATTAGTAACACACTACGCCGTCATGGATTAAAATCCTGCAGCGCACGCAAGGTCCCCCTGCTCAAGCCAGTGCATGTCCAGGCCCGTCTGAAGTTTGCCAATGACCATCTGGATGATCCAGAGGAGGAATGGGAGAAGGTCATGTGGTCTGATGAGACAAAAATATAGCTTTTTGGTCTAAACTCCACTCGCCGTGTTTGGAGGAAGAAGAAGGATGAGTACAACCCCAAGAACACCATCCCAACCGTGAAGCATGGAGGTGGAAACATAATTATTTGGGGATGCTTTTCTGCAAAGGGGACAGGACGACTGCACCGTATTGAGGGGAGGATGGATGGGGCCATGTATCGCGAGATCTTGGCCAACAACCTCCTTCCCTCAGTAAGAGCATTGAAGATGGGTCGTGGCTGGGTCTTCCAGCATGACAACGACCCGAAACACACAACCAGGGCAACTAAGGAGTGGCTCCGTAAGAAGCATCTTAAGGTCCTGGAGTGGCCTAGCCAGTCTCCAGACCTGAACCCAATAGAAAATCATTGGAGGGAGCTGAATGTCCGTATTGCCCAGCGACAGCCCCGAAACCTGAAGGATCTGGAGAAGGTCTGTATGGAGGAGTGGGCCAAAATCCCTGCTGCAGTGTGTGCAAGCCTGGTCAAGACCTACAGGAAACGTATGATCTCTGTAATTGCAAACAAAGGTTTCTGTACCAAATATTAAGTTCTGCTTTTCTGATGTATCAAATACTTATGTCATGCAATAACATGCAAATTAATTACTTAAAAATCATACAATGTGATTTTTGATAAAAATTACAGACCTCTACATGCTTTGTAAGTAGGAAAACCTGCAAAATCGGCAGTGTATCAAATACTTGTTCTCCCCACTGTATATGTTTGAGGTTCATTTTTCAGGAGAGAAATGAATCTTCCACCCCCGAGACAGAACAGCAGGTAGATCTAATTTTATCACCAGAGGTACCAAAAAACTAGTCTAATACCCTTTGGAAGGCCCTCAGAAGGAATCCTAAATAGCACTAAACCACCAAGGGTAGAATATTTCCTCTTGCAGGAAATGAACCAAGGAGAAGTAGAAGGAATTTCAAATGAGAACATCTGGGTAACTACACAGCTAGGGCGTTGGGTCAAACTAATTGTTATGCATGTTCAACAGGTAGGCCAACCCTTGTAACTGCACCTATGCCTCAGACCATGTTCTCTTGTGTGATAGATTTGGGATCAAACCAAACCTCACCTAATTGTTCTGATATTAAAATAACCACTCTTAAAAAGGATAATACTAAGGCACCCCAATTCACCATGAACCCAGGAGATTATCAATGTTATAGACACCAAAGTAATGCGAATTACAGATCAAATTGGAGAACGGTTTACAACAACATTTTTCTGGTGGGTTACAATTGATAAAAATGTTGACTGGATTAATTACATCTACAAAGGTTTGTTAATTAGACAGGGGATGCAGTGAAGAGAATCTCAGGCCAACTATCCGCCACCTCACTCATGACCTGCAGAATAGTTTGGTTCTCGAAATGCTTTTAGCAGAGAAGGGCGGATTTGCAAGATGATGGGAGGTCATTGTTCTATGTTTAACCCCAACAATACAGCCCCAGATGGTACAGTAACTAGAGCACTGGCAGGTCTCACTGCATTAATTAAAGAATGGGCTGAGAACTGGGAGGTGAATACATCAATGACTGGTTGGTTTGATGAAATGTTTGGTAAATGGAAAATTATTGTTGTAACTATTTTAGGCGTGGCAATCGCGTCTATGGGTATGCTTGTTCTTTGTGGATGTTGTCTTATTCCCTGTGTCCGAGGGTTGGTGAGCAAGACGTTGGAAAATGCAGTATCACAGCAGATGGTGAGCTACGGCCCAATCCCAGACTCCGACCAACCGAATGAAGAATATGACCCACCAGGCTTGGTGGAGGACGACGACGATTCAGATAGTTTGAGACTGGATGTTTTCCTAGAACTATAAATCTCTAGTTTAAAAGTTATTGTAATGATATTTTCTGTATTAAAGTCTTGTTTTAAGTATGATGTACTAGTTAACCGATGTTGCAGGATGTGATGAAGCAAATGTTCTTCACTATAGGCTTAGACTGTTGTATCCAGATAGTGGGTAAACAGGTTAGGGACCATTGCTAAAGAGTAACGTTACGCTTTTAATCATGGGGTAACCCTGATGAACCTGTATTGAATGAGACAATTTTTTATGTTTTTATATGCAAACCAACTTATATGCTTCAATGTGTGTGATTCATTTCTATAACAACATATATTTTGTGAGTATGTGTGTAAAATTTTGTCAAAGGGTGGATTGATAGATTAATTATTAATGACTAATTATTACATCCTGAAACTGTGTGAAATGTGTTAGAATGTGTGAGTGTAGGACCAGTAAAGACTATGACATTGAGCTACTATTTAGCAATGTGAGTAAGAGTTAGACCAGACAACAAAGGACAAGGAGAACTGTCTACAGGCAACTGAGAAACCAAGATAACTGAGGAATTTAGGGAGGAGAGAAACTGTTAGGTGTGTGTGTGTGTGTGTGTGTGAATGTGTTTGTGTGTGTGTGTGTGTGTGTGTGTGTGTGTGTGTGTGTGTGTGTGTGTGTGTGTGTGAACTGATGGTCAGGAGAGCAATTATAAAGTGGAAAACTACAGCCTGCCTACAGAGGGGAGGGATTTTTTCTCTGACGTGTGCATATAAAAATATTGGACGACCATTTTGTTTTAGAATTCTCAATGAATACATCTCTGACTATGCAGACCGGGACTCTGTCCGTTACTTAAATCCCAAAAGACTTACAACCTTTTGGGAGACGTACAGAGACACATAGTTTGTTAAATAATTCACGTAACACTACCTTTCCCGAATTGCGTAGGCCTACTTATACAAGTAACTCAAACTTTATGTCATGGCCACAAATATTCAGGTTTCACCTACATACTGTTTTATTGAATAAAACATTTTCAGTAGTCATATAAAGCACTGAAAATGTAAGTATATGCATTTATTTCAGGGGTAAAGCATTTACAGTATTGTGCTCACAACCAGAAATCTCAAGTAGCTCACATGTATTATTAGTCTTTTGTAATCTATATTTCTCAATTCTAATATTTGTTATGATGGTATGGCATGTTTTTGGTAGATCCCTTATAAATTACAGTCATAATAGTAAATTAGCCATATATTCATTTAAACATGTAAGTACATCTACAGAATGTAAATTTACATCATTTTCTCCATAGAGAATAACCAGCTAGGAGCATAAACAAATACACATGCTGCAACAGCAATCATTTAAATTAGTACTAACAACTCAGAAATCCAACAAAGGTATATTTATTAATAATAATAATAATGTGCCACTGGAATGGTGTACATCTACATGTAGATGGTAGTAGTGGTTGGTCAATAATATTATGTGCTTACATCTTAATTTTTGTCTACGCGTAAACAGCTCTCACTGTCAAATCACAGGGAAGATGTACAAACTCTGTAATTCTCAATGTTTTGTTGAAATTTACTTTTTGCATTAGTAAATTAGTAGGCTAGTCATGCTTTGAATGTACAGTATGTCTGAAATTGTGTTTATTCCTGATGCTGAGAGGACTCTTTAAGATGACAATTACAGTGCTTGGGGGCAAAGAAAAACACTTGATTTCTGATGTCCCAGTAGTTGTTTTACAGTAGTTGAATATGCAGTCATAGCAAGCATGTGTGAAAGGAAATTACTGCTATGCAGCTGGAAAACCATATTACTTAACCCTATTGCTTATGGTCAAGACATGCCAAGTCTTTGGCACCTGCAGACTAAATAAAGCTCCCACATCCAGATCACCTAAAACTGCTCAGCTATTGTATAACTGGTGTTGCGTAAAAGCTGGGTCTTATAGATACTTGGGGTTGAGAGTTGCTACACTGTTACGATTGGACATTCCAAGTGTAAATTAAAAGCTGCAGGGTGGCGAGGACACTTAAAAGTGCTCCTCCTCCAGTTTCTGTGTGACACACTTGATGCGAATGTTTTCTCTGAGGTTGCGGAGACGCGCACTGCGATTTGTGATCTCCTCCACGTTGGTTTTGGGGAACCAGCCCCGCTCCCCATCTGACAGCCGAATGCCCTCCACCCAACCTGTGGATATACAATACACGACAACCTCAGCAAACGAAAACACAGCTATCACTTGTGGTGGTCTACGTGTTTTAGACTCAAACTTTGGGTTTGACATATGATAGAAAAGTCTTATGAACTACTTTAAGGGTAAAGGAGAAAATGTCAAGTGTTTTTATTTTATTGAAGTTGCCCTTTAAAGTTTATACTCATGATGATAGAGTTTAACGTGATGTCACCAAGCGGAGTGTCTCACCGTCACTTGTAATGGTCTTGGCTTGAAGAATATCAGCCTTCTCCAATGTTAGCTCGTCATGCTCTTGGGCCTGGTAGCTCTTGATGCATTGAACTTGAGAAAGATCTGAGTGGAGAAACAACCAAATGTGTCGAAATTAATGAAAAAGGTGTACTGCTGTTAAAATCAATTTTTTTAAACTTTAAAAAACATAATGCAATATTTTCCAGGTTACAGTAAATTAAACAATAGAAACTCAGTGATATGACCGAGGTTGGTCTATAAGTTATTGAAATACTCAACTGCACTGCAACATGTGATTGCTTATGCAGACTACTGATAAAGTAGCTACTCACCATCATTCTCACTGGCCTGCTCAATGTCTTCCAATGGATCATACGGGAACATGGCCGTGATCCATCTCTGTTTCCCACTCCTGGGAAGAAGGAAAACCCATGTAGAGGTTGTCAGTTCTTACATTATCACTACCATTACATATCATGATCGTGATTGATAGTGGTATGTGTACTAGCTCACTCAGTGTGGGCCTTGAGCAGGATCTGGTGTTTGAGCTGCTGGCCCTCACAAAGCTGCAGGTGGAAGATGAAGCCTGAGATGCCCTGGAGCTTCTGATTGAGGTCCTTCACCTTCAGCTGCCCAATCTTAGCGTGAACAAACACCATGAACTTCCACGTGCTGCAGACAGACCAAGGACAATAATTTGTCAATGTATGCCATTGTAACCTGTGTGAAATGGCTATCTAGTTAGTGGTGCGCTCTAGTAGCGTTTCAATCGGTGACGTCACTCGCTCTGAGACCTTGAAGTAGTTGTTTCCCTTGCTCTGCAAGGGCTGCGGCTTTTGTGGAGCGATGGGTAACGGTGCTTTGAGGGTGACTGTTGTCGATGTGTGCAGAGGGTCCCTGGTTCGAGCCCAGGTAGGGGCGAGGAGAGGGATGGTAGCAAAACTGTTACACCATGCATCACTCAATCAACCAGCTTTTAGGACATAATGCTATGTGCCATGCATAGCTTAGCATACCTTAGCATAGCATAACTCCATAAATATAAAACACATTGTTTTTTTCTATTCTCCCTCTACATTGTACATATTTAGTACTCACTCCTTTCTCCTGGACAGCAGAAGACAGTCATTGAACAGATGCAGATACACAGGCCTTGTGGGCAACTTGAACTTTGACCCAGAAATACTCATGGTCTGTGTGTCCACCTCCAGCAGTTCTCCGTGTTTGACCAGCCAGCGAGACTGCGAGATCAGAGGGAATATCTAAAAGGGGGAGATGTATGTTATTAATGAGCATGAATGAACAGTTAAGGAATTATTACTGGGTTTAGAGGCATGTAGTTTCTTTACTTGTGATCTACAATGGGCAAACATTACAGGGTTAACCCTTACTGTGGCAGTAAGAAACAGGATTCTTTGTTGTCCAAAACCAATCCAGCAATAGATAGAGGAAAGGGGAAAATACATGAACATACAGTAGGTGTACTGAGAATGAATGAGGTTGTTCCTAATGAGTGATGTTTTCATCTACCTTGCCCTCGAAGTGGATCTTCTTATTGAGGTGAATGAGCTCTTCCATCCTCTTCATTGATTGCACACTGGAGTTACACTCCTTTATAAGCTGGTGTGATATGAACAGTTATTTCAGCGTTTTGGGCACAATAGCCTATTAGACAGAAGTTTAATAATTTCTCCAAAATGCGCTGCAATGTCTATGTCTATGCAATGTATATGGTTTATGACCAGAAATTGGCCTCACTTCAACCTTTGGTATAAGGAGTGGCCGCAGTTCCGAATTCTTCGTAACCCTCTTCCCGATAGCAAATAATCTGAAGCTTCTGCGCATGTGCGGGATTCTCTACTTTACTCACAGTCTCTGCTCTGCTTGTTTGGCTGCTCAGAGAACAGGCTACTTTGGCAAATTCAATGATGAATGGAGAATGGTGCTTATTTAATAATCAAAGCTGAATCAATGTCTGCAAGATCACATAATTATAATATTCTACATAACATAACCGAATATAATAGCATAGTATAACGTTACTGTAAGACAAAAAACACCACCTCATTTCTTCTTTTTTTATCATGCGGCAAAATACAGTGCCTTCGGAAAGTATTCAGACCCCTTGACTTTTTCCACATTTTGTTACGTTACAGCCTTATTCTAAAATTGATTACATTGTTTTTTTCCTCATCAATCTACACACAATACCTCATAATGACAAAGCAGATTTTGAAATTTGTGCACATTTATTAAAAAGAAACAACTGAAATATAACATTTACATAAGTATTCAGACCCTTTACTCAGTACTTTGTTGAAGCACCTTTGGCAGCGATTACAGCATCGAGTCTTCTTGGGTATGACACTACAAGCTTGGCACACCTGTATTTGGGGAGTTTCTCCCATTCTTCTCTGCAGATCCTCTCAAGCTCTGTTAGGTTGGATGGGGAGCGTTGCTGCACAGCTATTTTCGGGTCTCTCCAGAGATGTTCGATCTGGTTCAAGTCCGGGCTCTGGCTGGGCCACTCAAGGAAATTCAGAGACTTGTCCTGAAGCCACTCCTGCATTATTTTGGCTGTGTGTTTAGGGTCGTTGTCCTGTTGGAAGGTTAACCTTCGCCCTAGTCTGAGGTCCTGAGCGCTCTGGAGCAGGATTTCATCAAGGATCTCTCTGTACTTTGCTCCGTTAATCTTTGCCTCAATCCTGACTAGTCTCCCAGTCCCTGCCGCTGAAAAACATCCCCACAGCATGATGCTGCCACCACCATGCTTCACCGTAGGGATGGTGGCAGGTTTCCTCCAGATGTGACGCTTGGCATTCAGGCCAAAGTGCTCAATCTTGGTTTCATCAGACCAGAGAATCTTGTTTCTCATGGTCTGAGAGTCCTTTGGGTGCCTTTTGGCAAACTCCAAGTGGGCTGTCATGTGCGTTTTACTGAGGAGTGGCTTCCGTCTGGCCACTCTACCATAAAGGCGTATTTGGTGGAGTGCTGCAGAGATGGTTGTCCTTCTGGAAGGTTCTCCCATCTCCACAGAGGAACTCTA
The DNA here is from genome assembly GCF_964263955.1 of Coregonus lavaretus. Classification (NCBI taxonomy): domain Eukaryota; kingdom Metazoa; phylum Chordata; class Actinopteri; order Salmoniformes; family Salmonidae; genus Coregonus; species Coregonus lavaretus. The sequence goes on along the minus strand of NC_140007.1, from coordinate 25,155,889 downwards.
GAGCTCTGTCAGAGTGACCATCAGGTTCTTGGTCACCTCCCTGACCAAGGCCCTTCTCCCCCGATTGGTCAGTTTGGCAGGGCGGCCAGCTCTAGGAAGAGTCTTGGTAGTTCCAAGCTTCATCCATTTAAGAATGATGGAGGCCACTGTGTTCTTGGGGACCTTCAATGCTGCAGAAATGTTTTGGTACCCTTCTCCACATCTGTGCCTTGACACAATCCTGTCTGGGAGCTCTACGGACAATTCCTTCGACCTCATGGCTTGGTTTATGCATTGACATGCACTGTCAACTGTGGGACCATATACAGACAAAGTGTGCCTTTCCAAATCATGTCCAATCAACTGAATTTACCACAGGTAGAGTCCAATCAAGTTGTAGAAACATCTCAAGGACGATCAATGGAAACAGGATGCACCTGAGCTCAATTTCGAGTCTCATAGCAAAGGGTCTGAATACTTATGTAAATAAGGTATTTCTGTTTTTAGTGTTAATTCATTTCAAAAATGTATAAAAACCTGTTTTCACTTTGTCATTATGGGGTATTGTGGGTAGATTAACATCATCTACTCAAACATTTCCTCACTGTTCATAATTTCAAAACAACACTGTACTTCGAAACAACACCATACATAACTCAAGAAGACCCAAATGCATATTACCATGAAACTGATTGAGATCAAATGGTTGGCATGCAGATGCTCCATGGACGTTTTACCGGTAAAACTTGAAGAATGTTCATTCACGATCGGCAGTGAGAAATGTAAAGGGAGGGTGACCACAAAAATGTGTGCGTAAAGTATATTGTATATTTTCTGTTACCTTTTTCAGTTCATTGAAGGCCTTGGTGGCTGTGTCCTCATCTCTAGAGCCTGGTGTTGTCCTCTTTAGGATATTCTATAAGATAGAAGGAAGATAGAACATTTTGGATCTGGACTTCACCTTAGGGCACTGCAAAGCCTACTGCTGTATACTGGCCTATTGGCTGGTCCGTAACTTGATGTAAGGTAGTAATGTTCTGTCCCTACAGCCAGTCATGAATAGTTTAATTTTATGGTGAACAGGGGTGCTCTATATTGTACCTCCACCAGCATCTTAAGCCGTGTGATCCTCTGGAACGGAAGGATGAGGAAGGAGGCGAGGGGAAGACGCTGGCAGATGGGGTCTTCCTCCAAACGAGCCAGGATACCTGGGAAGCGAGCATTCTCCTGTCTACAGAGAAAATATAAAACACTAAAATCTAGCAGCATAGTCGGAAAACCTTCACTGGTATGGATTGGAAATGTAGTGTATATCCGTGGTCACGAACCCTGTTTCTGGAGAGCTACAGGGTTTCGTTCCAACCCAGCACTAACACACTTGGTCTTGATGATTAGTTGATTAGTTGAACCAGGTGTGTTAGTGCAGGGCTGGAACAGAAACCTGCACACCCTCTATGGGTTAACCTCCCAATCCATATGTATAAAGCAACTATTTAAGTGTGTGTACTAGGCACTGAGCGACGTACAGTAATTTTCAAGCATCATACTTACAGTCTCAAATGTGCAACGAAGTCAAATAGAAATACACACAAAGTAAGACTGCTCACAACAGGCGCTGATAGGTCTGTTCCTGGTAGGCCTGGTTGGTCACGTAGGGGAGGTAGACCCTGCGCAGGGCGGGACAGTGGGCCAGGACGATGTCACACACGTCAAAACGCAAGATGTCCTCCTCCAGCCTGTGTTCCAGGTCCTGCAGGAACCTAGACAGAGAGGAAGAGAGAGCGAGAGGAAGTGACAGAGAAACAAAGAAAGTGACAAATTCAGAGCAGAAAGAGTGAGTGGTCGAGATAGAGAGATGCTGAAAGTAAGAGAAACAGAACAAAAAAAACGGAGCGAAATAACAAGACAGAAAAAAACAGAAATAATCTCATGACATGCATTCAAGCAATTTACTCTCCCATCAGTGTCATGTTACTATACTGTACCGCTCACTGACGTCCTTGACCTCTGGGAGCTTGGAGAAGAGCCACTGTCTGTCCTGGGTCCCCAGACACTCCCCCAGCTCCTGGGACAGCATAAAGTGGTCTACTGCGATGGCCAGGCTCCGGATGTACGACGCCTCAGACGTCACTAGCTCAAACTTGGCCTGTGATGAGGAGACATTATGGGCCTTTAGGAAGCAATAACCTCTCACTCACAATTAAAAGCATGATGCTTTATTTATCTAAATAAGTATCAAAATCATGATGTTATCATGAGACATTATGGGGAAACACAGGGTTAAAATAAAATCATGAATATAATTTTATGACCACAAATGTTATGTCAAAATATGTTAACCCACAAAAAAGGTAATCCATCACATAGATGAAACAAATCAACTTGGCTGGCTAATTGGATATGCTTAAAGCCTGTAGGGCTGCCATAGAGATGGATAGAGGGTGCACTTTCCATAAAAGATATGCACAACTTCTATCCGTCTCTATGAGTGCTGCCTAAATCCTAATCTGGCTTGATGTCATCCTCATGCTCTCACCTCCTGTAGTTTGCGCTCCTCGTTGCTGAAGTTGTCCAGCTGATCGCTGGTCTGGACATCAGGGATGTCCTGCCACAGGGAGAAGGTGGAGCCTTGTGACGAGCGAAAGGAGCTAGACGGAGAAAGATTGGACGGAGATGGGATCTCCCCAGCCCCTTTCACCCTTAGCCCCTCCTCCTCAGCACCCTGCTGTCTCTGGATTTCTCGGTTGATTGCAACGTCACAGTACTCCTGGTACAGAATTGCTGAGGAGAGTGAGAGAGAGCAAGAGCGAGGGAGAAAGAGAGAACGAGAGAGAGAGAAAGAGCGAGAGAGAGAGAGAGCGCGAGAGAGAGAGAGAGAGAGAGAGAGAGAGAGAGAGAGAGAGAGAGAGAGAGAGAGAGAGAGAGAGAGAGAGAGAGAGAAAGAAGTAAGAAGAGTATATAGGGTTGATTGAGAATTCAAATCATTGTTGAAGTAAAAATAATTACTTTCAGATGTTATGTTGTTATGTAGCATGTGGTTGAACGAGTGTGAACACCATTGCTATGCCATATAAATACCATTGACACTGGAGGTGGAGAAGAGAGGTGGAATTAACAAAATTATTGACACAGGAGAAGAGAAAAGTAAGACTCACAGCTGGGGAGAAACCGTGACAGACGATTGGAGCTGCTGATTGTGGGAGGAGTGCACCAATCCTCCTCGATGGATTTCTTCCTCATACTGTGAGAATGGTGGTAGTTATAGTTGTTATAACAGTGTTATTTACAGCTGACATCTTTAGGACCCACTTCCAGCAAAGATGTATAGTTGAAATGCGACTTTGTGAGTTTAATCTTGATAATATATACACATTTTAGTTGTTAAAACACACTTTTTGATTGTGAATCCGGTGCTCCGTCGATGTTGTTGCATGTTATTGTCAGCAGAGGGCAGTGGCGGTACAGGTCCTACAGGACTGTGGGGGGCGCTGTGACTGGAACCACCTGAGCCACGGTGCCTGGAAGTGGATTTATCTGGAGAAGAAGAAGGTAGATAGAGGTAGAGGTCTTCATGAGTCCAACAGACCCAAAATTCAGATATCCAACCCAGGACCCGAGCGGGTCCTACATTTTGACTTTTGTCTCGGATCTGAGTGGGTCTGATATAATTGCCATGGGTCTCAGGCATGTGCAATTAAAATTGATTTACCGACTGGACCCAATTGGACCTGTCCTCTGTTAATTAACTGTTTGTGTGATGAGAACTGCGCGAGCTTGTTATCTGTGTCAGCCAATTGCAACTCAAGAAAACGTATAGCTTATGTCCTGCTGAAACTGGTTCCAGCTGCTCACATCACGTGTGCCTGCTGCTGAGGAGAGAGAGAGAGACAGAGAGAGAGAGAGAGAGAGAGAGAGAGAGAGAGAGAGAGAGGAGAGATAGAGTAAACAGAGGCTTGGCCTAGGCTACTGTTGATTGCAAAGATGGATTCTCTTTCATTGAAGAAAAGCAAAAGTTAGAGGACAAAGAGTATAGTGAAGAGAAGCCGACGAGGGGAATGTCCTCAGGGACAAGTTTTAATATTGTAGTGGACAAAGATGAGAAGAATGTTGGCGCGGCCAAATGGACTGTCTGCAACTCGCTCTTCAGGTTTGATGCAATTTTCTACCCTTCGTTTATTTATTTCGTATTTATTATCAAATGTTTAGTCATTAATAATAATAATAATTATTATAGGCCTGTTATAAAATAAATAGCATTAGCCTATTACTGTCATTTGTTGGGTAGGCGTATGGTAGACAATCGCCTTTGTTGGTAATAGCTGCAATATAAGCCATTTTTGTTGGACAAATTAAGTTCCAGCTGTAACGTTGTGTTTGCTGCAATATAATAGAATGACCGGTAGGCCTATTTTTATTTATTTTTTACCGGTAGGCCTACTATGCTTCTCGCACTCAAACCATGAAATGGAAAAACCAAAGAGGGCAAGATGCAAAACAATGACTTGACTTACTTTTGATATTACCCTAATAAAGTTAAGCAACTTCTGTAAAGGTTTGGAGTGGTATGGCTATTATTAGGCTTAGCTACTGCAGGCCTATGAAGGCAGTGCGCACCGGCACTCCAACTGACTCCCACAGTTCAACCTGAGGTGAGGAAGAAGGTTTTAGGCCTACCAGAGTTACTCTTTTAATCTAACAATATAATGCTTATCTTAAAAAAATTATTTTGATAGGAAATTTACGAATTACATTTTACATTTACATTTTAGTCATTTAGCAGATGCTCTTATCCAGAGCGACTTACAGTTAGTGAGTGCATACATTATTTAATTTTTTCATACTTTTAGCCTCCTTCTGTACGCCTACATCTGTATAGCAGTAGTAACCTACCTGACAAGTATGAAGAAATGCATGTCGATGTTATTGGCAGTTTTTAAGTACAGGTAACTGTGGATCATTTGGCCAATATCGCTTGTTTATTGATGGCGCTTGCAGCGCCCAGTTGAAGGTTTCTTTCTCTCGCTCTTTCTACTCTCTGATCTGAATGGGTCTCTCGGATCCGAACCAGCATGGGTCTGTTTGGGTCTGTTTTCCACTGTCCTTTTTGGGTCTGACTGTCCTCGGGTCCATTCGGAATGGGTCTTGTTTTTTTTCTTCAAATTAGTTTATGCATATCGGGTCAGGTGGACCCGTGAAGACCTCTAGATGGAGGTGGAGGAAACTAGCAGACACACAACCACCATAGAATGTTGCCTCAAAGTTGCCTCAAATTGCTAAATTATTTATTAGCATTTTTGGCTGTTAATGTTGTTATGAGACATGCAATGCTGTCAGAAGCCTTGTGTCTAACACATCCCACTGCAGTGGTGCTCAACCCTGAGGCGGGACACTTACAGTCAGAGCTGAGGTTGCTGGAGGTCTGCCTGTCACGGGAAGCCACGCGAGCCGACAGCGACTTGCCCAGCTTTAACGTGAACGAGTTCTTCCTCTGGGACAGCTGCAGCCGTGAGATCAGCTCAGAGGCAGAGAAGCGCCGCCGCTCGTGTTCCGCCATGCGAGAGCAGACTAAAGAGCTCCCCCTGGTGGCCGAGGAATTCTGTACAGCCTCACAGTTCAAGACAGAGGAGTCCTCTGACAACTGTAGTGGCTCTGCAGACAGAGGTGGAGTCTTTGGGGGGTTGGGGGTTTGGGGGTCTACGGCAACCCCTGTTGATGAGGGACTCGTGGCGTCTTCAGGGTCTCCCCCGAGGTCCTCCTCCAGGAAGGAGTCGAAGGGTCCTGGGAAGAGGTAGTCGCCTTCCAGAACGGGGCTGGCCAGAGATTCGTCGCTCAGGCTGTCTGGTGAGTACACTCGCATCTTACGCCCTGGGACACAACACAAACAACACTCAGGTGTAAATGTCTCTCCGAACTACAGTCCAATCATATTGGATATGGCCTTGTGCAAAATATTTCTAAAGTAAGATTTTAAGTGTGATTTTGAAGTCCCACAGATAAAAATAGGTAGGGGGGATAAAATGAAGGGGGAATAAAACATTCTCATGATGAGCACTAACAGAGAGTTGAAGATGTGGAATGGATAGATACTGTACTTACGGATGGATTTTTCCTTGAGGGAGCTCTGTGACGACCTCCTCTGTGGTCGACAGGTATCTGGCTTCTGCAGCCACGGAGGCTCAGGAGAGGATGGAGAGCCAGGTGGCTGAGAGTCCCAGGAGTCTGTGTCCCTGTACATGGAGGACAGAGGAAAGGACAGGGGCAGGCTGAGGGCTGCGTGGAGGGGAAGAAACACAGATGACACTGCCATGGGTCTCTCACACTGCTCCTGTACTGGAGGGTCAGTCCTGCTATCTTCCTGGATAACCAGCTCAACCTCGCCCCCTAGCGCCTGAGAGTCTAAACTCAGGTCTGTATCAGTAATAGTGTAACGATCAGGGTTACTTCTCCCACTGCCAATTTGTGCTTCACTCGTGTGTTTGCGATGATTCAGAGACAACGGGCTGAAGCGCTGGGTGTCTGCAGTAGGGGAGCCCCAGCCTTTGACGATGGGGGTCACAGGCGGCTGCAGCTCGATGAAGGTCAGAGTCTCCTGCTGACACACAGCGATGTGCTTGTGGTGGCACTGCCGCAGGAGAGGCCTGTCGTCCTGGGCCTCGCTCAAAGCCTGGGACTCGCCTGAGACCGGGATCCACATGCTGGGGCTCTTTCCTCGGAAACGGAAGGCGTGTAGGTGAGGCTGGAAGTCAGGGAGAGGGAAGAATCCATACCCGGGTAGCATGACTGAGAGAACACATGGGAGCTGTAGAAGAAAGGAGAAAAAGTGTTTGCCAACATAGTATCCTCTTGCCATATCTGGTAAAACAGCACCCACTGTAGGCTATATTGTATTCACTTATCTCTATTAAACACTTCATCATTTGGTCTCTCATTCAGGCTTCCCTCTATAGAAGGCATGAAATGCAGTTGAGCGGGTCGAGAACTTCAAGTTCCTCAGTGTCCAAATCATTAAGGACTTAAAATGGTCCAATCACACGGGCACAGTTGTGAAGAAGGCGCAACAGCACCTCTTCCCCAACAGGAAGTTGAAAAGGTTTGGCATGGGCCCTCAAATCCTCAAAAAATTCTACAGCTGCACCATTGAGAGCATATTGACTGTCTGTATCACTGCTTGGTATGGAAACAGCACTCCCCTCGATCGCATGGCGCTACAGAGGGTGGAGTGGACAGCCCAGTGCATCACTGGGGCCAAGCTCCCTGCCATCCAGGACCTCTATGTCAGGCGGTGTGAAAGGAAGGCCCAGAAAATCGACACCAGCCCAGAAAAAAGACACCAGCCACCCAAGCCATTGACTGTTCTCTCTGCTTCCGCACGGCAAGCGGTACCATCGCAGCATGTCTGACACCAACAGGCTCCTGAACAGCTTCTATCCCCAAGCCATAAGACTGCTAAATAGCTAACCGAACGGATACACGGACTGTCTGAGTTGACCCTTGTATTTTATTTATTTATTTGCACTGAGAGGACTTTTTTGCACACTCACAGGACTCTACACACTCACGCACACTGACACTCCAACACACACATAACATTCACACACATTTAAACTGACTCTACACACACACACTCACATACAATCATCATTTACGATGCTGCTACTCTGTTTATCATATATCCTGATGCCCAGTCACCGTACTCCTACACATATCTAAAGTGCCTTCAGAAAGTATTCATACCCCTTGACTTATTCCACATTTTGCTGTGTTAAAGCCTGAATTCAAAATGGAAAAAATATATTTATTCTACTCATAATACCTCATAATGACGAAGTTAAAATATGTTTTTAGAAATGTTTGCAAATGTATAAAAAATGAAATACAGAAATATCTATTCACACCCCTGAGTCACTACTTTCTAGAAGCACCTTTGGCAGCGATTATAGCTCTTTCTGGGTAAGTCATTCTGGGTAAGTCTCTAAGAGCTTTCCACACCTGTATTGTACAACATTTGCCCATTATTCTTAAACAAATTATTCAAGCTCTGTCAAATTGGTTGTTGATCATTGCTAGACACCACTTTCAGATCTTGCCATAGATTTTCAAGTAGATTTAAGTCAAAACTGTCCCTCGACCACTCAGGAGCATTCACTGTCTTCTTGGTAAGCAATTCCAGTGTAGATTTGGCCTTGTTTTTTAGGTTATTGTCCTGCTGAAAGGTGAAATAATCTCCCAGTGCCTGGTGGAAAGCAGACTGAATCAGGTTTTCCTCTAGGATTTTGCCAGTGCTTACCTCCATTCCATTTCAACAAATAAAGTAAATGTAAAATGCACATTAACATCATCAGTCTAATAATTTTCCCATAATCTCAAACTGTTCCCTTTTAATTTCTACAATGCTTAATTTAGCCCTAAACATATAGGCCAATTCACACGAGTGTAAGGGGTTAAGATGACCTAGCATGACTCAATGTTTGCATACTGTTGCTAAGGCATTCCATGGAGTTCATCAGTGACTGCACGAGGCCAATCTTATACACAAACATTGCTTTCAGTTTGTGTATGCCAAAACAAACCAATCAGGTCCCCTGCACTCATAATTGTCCTGGTTTTGTAATGTATACTTTTAACAAATTGAATATTGCTTGTGATATTTTCCGTTTGTTGTATCTCTCACTCACTATGTACAGTGAGGGAAAAAAGTATTTGATCCCCTGCTGATTTTGTACGTTTGCCCACTGACAAAGAAATGATCAGTCTATAATTTTAATGGTAGGTTTATTTGAACAGTGAGAGACAGAATAACAACAACAAAATCCAGAAAACAACGCATGTCAAAAATGTTATAAATTGATTTGCATTTTAATGAGGGAAATAAGTATTTGACCCCTCTGCAAAACATGACTTAGTACTTGGTGGCAAAACCCTTGTTGGCAATCACAGAGGTAAGACGTTTCTTGTAGTTGGCCACCAGGTTTGCACACATCTCAGGAGGGATTTTGTCCCACTCCTCTTTGCAGATCTTCTCCAAGTCATTAAGGTTTCGAGGCTGACGTTTGGCAACTCGAACCTTCAGCTCCCTCCACAGATTTTCTATGGGATTAAGGTTTGGAGACTGGCTAGGCCACTCCAGGACCTTAATGTGCTTCTTCTTGAGCCACTCCTTTGTTGCCTTGGCCGTGTGTTTTGGGTCATTGTCATGCTTGAATACCCATCCACGACCCATTTTCAATGCCCTGGCTGAGGGAAGGAGGTTCTCACCCAAGATTTGACGGTACTTGGCCCCGTCCATCGTCCCTTTGATGTGGTGAAGTTGTCCTGTCCCCTTAGCAGAAAAACACCCCCAAAGCATAATGTTTCCACCTTCATGTTTGACGGTGGGGATGGTGTTCTTGGGGTCATAGGCAGCATTCCTCCTCCTCCAAACACGGCGAGTTGAGTTGATGCCAAATAGCTCGATTTTGGTCTCATCTGACCACAACACTTTCACCCAGTTCTCCTCTGAATCATTCAGATGTTCATTGGCATACTTCAGACGGGCATGTATATGTGCTTTCTTGAGCAGGAGGACCTTGCGGGCGCTGCAGCATTTCAGGGATTCACGGCGTAGTGTGTTACCAATTGTTTTCTTGGTGACTATGGTCCCAGCTGCCTTGAGATCATTGACAAGATCCTCCCGTGTAATTCTGGGCTGATTCCTCACCGTTCTCATGATCATTGCAACTCCACGAGGTGAGATCTTGCATGGAGCCCCAGGCCGAGGGAGATTGACAGTTATTTTGTGTTTCTTCCATTTGCGAATAATTGCACCAACTGTTGTCACCTTCTCACCAAGCTGCTTGGCGATGGTCTTGTAGCCCATTCCAGCCTTGTGTAGGTCTACAATCTTGTCCCTGACATCCTTGGAGAGCTGTTTGGTCTTGGCCATGGTGGAGAGTTTGGAATCTGATTGATTGATTGCTTCTGTGGACAGGTGTCTTTTATACAGGTAACAAGCTGAGATTAGGAGCACTCCCTTTAAGAGTGTGCTCCTAATCTCAGCTCGTTACCTGTATAAAAGACACCTTGCGGGCGCTGCAGCATTTCAGTCCTTCACGGCGTAGTGTGTTACCAATTGTTTTCTTGGTGACTATGGTCCCAGCTGCCTTGAGATCATTGACAAGATCCTCCCGTGTAGTTCTGGGCTGATTCCTCACCGTTCTCATGATCATTGCAACTCCACGAGGTGAGATCTTGCATGGAGCCCCAGGCCGAGGGAGATTGACAGTTATTTTGTGTTTCTTCCATTTGCGAATAATTGCACCAACTGTTGTCACCTTCTCACTGTTCAAATAAACCTACCATTAAAATTATAGACTGATAATTTCTTTGTCAGTGGCCAAACGTACAAAATCAGCAGGGGATCAAATACTTTTTTCCCTCACTGTAACAATCTGTTGTGGGCAGTGTGAAAGATATACTCGCTAAGGAAGAAGTCTGTTCATTGGAGCACAATGGAGGTTGAACATGGACACATGCATAGGAGTGTGCCACCCCCCACCCCCCCCCCCCGGTCTGGCCCTGTGCGGCTGCTGAGCCATGTCTTCCTGCTCTAATTAAAGACTGCTCCACACACAGCTCTCAGCCCCCTGTATTTATCCTCCACACACACACACCTCCTTCATCTACAGATGGCATGCCGAGCCAGGCCAGAGCCACAACAGACACACACACATTCAGCCAGAACCCTTCAACAGACGGCCAAACCAAGTGAGACTATATCTTCAGCCCCTGTCACCTTTCACTTTTTCACCCTTTCACCTGAGAATATAGATCCATCTTTCTCTCACAGTGTTTAACCTTTAACCTGGATGTTATGACATGACTAGTGGTCAAGAGATTCAGAGAGAGAGAGAGAGGAGGGAGAAAGAGAGTCACAGTCTGGGCCATTGACCCACAAATGATTCACCCAATGACAAATGAAAAAGAGGTCTGCAGTTTATGCTAGTGTTACTAACTATAAGAAAATGATGAACAGTGAGGGATATTATTGGAATGTACATGAGTTTTCAAAGCCAGACATCCAGTGAGTGAGTATGATTACCATTTATATTAGTGTCTTGGGGTAGTGGAGTATTGAATTGAATCAATTTGAAACTACTTCCAGACCTTCATAATGCTTGAAAGTTTCTCACCACAGACCTTCATAATGCTGTGAAAGTTTCTCACCACAGACCTTTATAATGCTGTGATAGTTTCTCACCACAGACCTTTATAATGCTGTGATAGTTTCTCACCACAGACTTCATTGATATACTCAGAGGGCAGCCTCTTTTTAATCTGTCTTTTCATACTGCACCCCTCCTCACTGCACAGGCAATCCTCCCCGCCGCTCTCTACTCAAACACCACTCAGGTAACAGGCACAGGCTCCCAGTTAAAGAGAGAGACACACACACACACACACACAGACCCACACACGGACGCACACCTGCTGCACAAACAGCTCCTTCTCCTTTCACACAACCACACCCGCTCATGAGTGCACAGATCGGCAAGTTGAGGCCCTCTCTGCCTCGCACACACGCACTCACGAACGCACACATAAATGCAGACACAATCGGTTGCCTGTTCCCTGCTTTAGACAAAGGCTTTCTTTATCCTTATGGCTCAGGGTAGGTTGCCTGGTACACAGAATATCTGAGAGGGTGTGGGAACTGTTTGTGATCCTTACACACTAAGCTAGAGTAGAGTCAACTACTCTCACAGTAAATGAATGCATCTTGAATACATACAGTAACCTCTGTAATTATTCGGGCAGTGAAGCATTTTTTCTTCTTTTGGCTCTATACTTCAAAATGTTGGATATGAGGTTAAAGTCCCGACTGTCAGTTTTAATTTTAGGGTTATTTCATCCATATCGGGTGAACCATTTAGAAATTACAGCACTTTTTGTACATAGTCCCTTCATTTTAGGGGACCAAAAGTATTGGGACAAATTCACCCTGTAAATGCAGTGGATATACAGTGCATTCGGAAAGTATTCAGACCCCTTGACATTTTCCACATTATGTTACATTACAGCTTTATTCTAAAATGGATTAAATAGTTTTTTCCCCCTCATCAATCTACACACAATACCCCATAATGAAAAAGCAAAAAACTGGTTTTTAGACATTTTTGCAAATGTATAAAAAAATAAAAAAAACAGAAATATCACATTTACATAAGTATTCAGTACTTTGTTGAAACACCTTTGGCAGCGATTACAGCCTTGAGTCTTCTTGAGTATGACGCTACAAGCTTGGCACACCTGTATTTAGGGAGTTTTTCCCATTGTTCTCTGCAGATCCTCTCAAGATCTGTCAGGTTGGATGGGGAGCGTTGCTGCACAGCTATTTTCAGGTCTCTCCAGAGATGTTCGATCGGGTTCAAGTCCGGGCTCTGGCTGGGCCACTCAAGGACATTCAGAGACTTTTCCCAAAGCCACTCCTGCGTTGTCTTGGCTGTGTGCTTAGGGTCATTGTCGTGTTGGAAGGTGAACCTTCGCCCCAGTCTGAGGTCCTGAGCACTCTGGAGCAGGTTTTCATCAAGGATCTCTCTGTACTTTGCTGTGTTCATCTTTCCCTCGATCCTGACTAGTCTCTCAGTCTCTGCCGCTGAAAAACATTCCCACAAGCATGATGCTGCCACCACCATGCCTCACCGTAGGGATGGTGCCAGGTTTCCTCCAGACGTGAAGCTTGGCATTCGGGCCAAAGAGTTCAATCTTGGTTTCATCAGACCAGAGAATCTTGTTTCTCATGGTCTGAGAGTCCTTTAGGTGCCTTTTGGCAAACTCCAAGTGGGCTGTCATGTGCCTTTTACTGAGGAGTGGCTTCCGTCTGGCCACTCTACCATAAAGGCCTGATTGGTGGAGTGCTGCAGAGATGGTTGTCCTACTGGAAGGTTCTCCCATCTCCACAGAGGAACTCTGGAGCTCTTTCAGAGTGACCATCGGGTTCTTGGTCACCTCCCTGACCAAGGCCCTTCTCCCCCGATTGCTCAGTTTGGCCAGGTGGCCAGCTCTAGGAAGAGTCTTGGTGGTTCCAAACTTCTTCCATTTAAGAATGATGGAAGCCACTGTGTTCTTGGGGACCTTCAATGCTGCAGAAATGTTTTGGTACCATTCCCCAGATCTGTGCCTCGACACAATCCTGTCTTGGACAATTCCTTCGACCTCATGGCTCTGACATGCACTGTCAACAGTGCCAAGAGTGTGCAAAGCTGTCATCAAGGCAAAGGGTGGCTATTTGAAGAATCTCAAATATAAAATATATCTTGATTTGTTTAACACTTGTTTGGTTACTACATGATTCCATATGTGTTATTTAATAGTTTTGATGTCTTCACTATTATTCTACAATGTAAAAAATAAAGAAAAACCCTTGAATGAGTAGGTGTGTCCAAACTCTTGACTGGTAGTGTAAGTGAATTTATCCCAATACTTTTGGTCCTCTAAAATGGGGGGACTATGTACAAAAAGTGCTGTAATTTCTAAACTGTTCTCTCGATGGGGATAAAAATAACCTCAAATTAAAGCTGACAGTCTGCACTTTAACCTCATAGTCATTATTTGATTTAGAATCCAAACTTTTGGAGTATAGAGCCAAAAGAAGAAAAAATGCCTCACTGTCCCAATAATTAGGGCACTGTACATGTGGGGAAAACGTTATTACCAAAGCAGTGTGGGATAGTATAAGAGACACATGTTGGCTGACACACACTCAGTTAGTTAGTATGGTTATACACACGTACAATAAGACAGTATCCAGTCTGAGTCTATAACCTGTTGATATCCAGTCTACAACTGTGTTGGGCCCCAAAACCTTAGGCTGTCGCTACTATCATACAGCAAAACATGTAATATGTAACACCCTGCAACCCTGCAAGGTCTGCACATTCCATCTAGGCACCTCATCTACTGATAGCTACCAACAAGGTAATCTCCATAAATACATCCGAGTAAGTTATGTATTTCATGCACTCATTACATTTCCATTCATTCAATTCAAAAGCGTATAATTTGCCTTTGGTATTAAAGTGTTATTTGGGAGTGTTATGGACTTTGGTGTAGGTGTTTTCTCTGTAATTTTTGTATTTCTACTAGCATCTCTTTTGATTATGATTAAGAACAGTGTTCGTAATTTTGTGGCATAATCCCGTATCTGACTCATATATCATGGATATGACCATAAATTCAATTATGATTCAAGTCTCCATGCCTGTATCATCAGACACTTTAAGTTAGCTTGTTTGCCGTTTGGCAGGACAGACCATAGAGATAGAACAAAGTGTGATCTCTATGGGATAGATATGGTAATAATGTTATCATGGGATTCACGGCAGTTAAACAAATACATTGTGACTGTGGTAATAATAGGGTATGATGACTGGTGGCACTGTTGGGATTGATTAACAGCCTTACAACAGTCAACACTATTTCAAAAGACAGTCCTCCTTAATCTCAGTCAACTTGCATAAATCTCTCTGTATCTCTTCCCAGTTTCAAAGGGAAACCGTAAGTCAGGGGACAGACAGAGACCTGTCCTGAAGATGGAGTCTTGCGTCTCCTCCCCCATGTCCCTTGTCCAGAGTTATGGGGTCTGTATTGGGATGAGTGTGTTTGAGCAGGCGGAGCAGAGTGGCCTGGCGGTGTGGTGTGACCCCATCCTGTGTGTGTGTGAGAAGATAGTGAAGCCCTGTCACATCGTGACATTAATTGCCCTGCAGTAGACTGGGGGACTCTGCCACTATGCCATAGACATCCTATATACTCTATGTGACATCACGGCACAATTGGCTATGCTGGTGAGGCAGCGCCATATCATTTAAATGACCAGACTGGGCATTCCCATTCAAGGTAAGTTCTAGTAATTATATTTCTATGGGCAAAGTGGTATCTGACTATGTACAGTATGAAATATTGAGGGTATAGAACTCTGAAGGAGATTATCAAACCTTTCCTCCACTAGCACTGAGAATAATGTGAGGAGATTAATTCAGGATTGGATACTGAGATGAAAATGACATGAAATGTATTTATAATGAAACCCCACCTGAAAAGCCATTGCAACTTATAACACTCTGAACCACTTACTGCGACCAGTCCCTCAAAATCAAAAGACTAAAGTGTCAAGTCGTTGATATGAATGGCTGGGTAGATGTTTTTAAAAAGGGGTATTCTGATTTTTCCTTGTCTGCTGTGTGCACCCACAGGTGAGGTTCTCTGAGGCCATGGATGGGAAAGAAAGACCCCTTAATGTTGACAATTGGTGTGGGTCCTAAGCCTGTTCAGATCCTAGGGCAGCTACTCCTTCCCTTTTAAGACATACTGACAACCTGGCTTACCCTGACACAAAGAACTGACATACAGGGAGAACTTTGGTGGATGGACGCACACCTGAGCATAGCGAGAGAGTGATTTTAGCTGTCTTTGATTAGAGGGACACAACATTAGAAAGATTTCCTGTTGAGTATATGACCTCCGACAAACTCGGCAAAGAGTCGGGATCCTAGCTAACAGACAGCACAAACAACAATATATTATTTAAAAGTCCGCAAAAATGTGGAGCCTCTCGCATGTAAACAATAAGACATCTGCAGCTTTGCCTTCCCCCTCTTGGTGCACCAGCACATCCTGTCCCCTCCACAATAATATCCCCCCTGTCAAAGAGACAGACTGTGTGAGGTAGATGAGCAGCAGACACAGACTCGGCTTAGTCAGGAGGGTGAGTTTCAAACCTGGGGTTCAAATACTATTTGAAATCATTTCAAATACTTTAGCTGTGCTTGATTGAGCGTCCATGTTGCAATGAACCAATAGAAAAGTCCCAAAAGTGTAATCCCCGCCCACCTGACACTCCAGGCAGGGTAAAGCCAACCCTCAAAATATTTGAAAGATTTTAAATTGTATTTGAACCCAGGTGGGTTGAGTTTATAAAGGAAGTAATCTTATTAAAGGCCGATTTCTTTTCTCAATTCAGATATCAAAATATTAGCTGTTATTTATTTGTATTGATCTGTTCATTTATCCAGGTTAGTCTCATTGAGATGAAATGTATTTTGCAAGATGCTGCCTAATAAATGGGGATAACTGGCTATTTACATTATGTCTTCATCTAGGAATAGCACTGAATTCAGGTGAATGCCATAATATTGAATTGTAAAAAGCAGACTACGGATGAACTGAAGCCCTGTCATCACAAAGCGAACGGAAGCCCTGAGACTTTTCAACAACCCTGTGTGAGAATCCACATCGTCGTAATAACGGACTGCACTGTTTCTTTGACTATGGTAGATCCCAAATATTGGATGCTGTGATGAGGTGATTTTGAAGGAGTCAGACGCAGTAGGGTAATTCACAGCATAACAGAATTTATTCGGAACCACAGAGTTACGCAGTAATGTGTAAAAACTATCCAGTGCGCTAAACAGGCGCACTGGAAATTACAAGGCACACAGGGAATATTCCCGGCGATACAAAATACACGGAGCTCCACCGAGCTTCTCTCTCCTCCACAATAAACAATCACACACAAAGACAAAGGGGCAGAGGGAACACTTATACAGGTACTGATGAGTGGATATGAACCAGGTGTGTATAATAAACAAGACAAAACAAATGGAATGATGAGATGAGGAGCGGCAGTGGCTAGAAGGCCGGTGACAACGAACGCCGAAGCCTGCCCGAACAAGGAGAGGAGGCAGCCTCGGAGGAAGTCGTGACAGATGCATTGTGAAGGCCTTAAATAACGTATGACTTTGAAAAGTAAGGCAAAGGAATCTTGCCCAGGTTCTGTTATTAATGTGTTATTTACATTTAGTTCAGATCCACTCAAACAGCTTTCTGCACACAAACGGTCAATCAAAGATTGTTTAATTCAGATCTGATCATGTGTCAGAACTTGTACATGTACTTCGAACATTCTGCTGATGCATCTGTGGTATTCATCCACTTCCCTCTTTCTCTGCTGCAGTTTCGATCCAAGACAGCATTTTTTGTCCTTCTCTCTCCATTATTATCTGGACAGGTATGGACAAGTCAACTGAGTGCTGCTTGTTTTGAAACATGATTGGGGTAGGTGGAGAACCAACCTCAAAGTTGACTATGCTGGCAGGTACCTAGTGGTTAAGCGTGTTGCGCCAGTAACTGAAAGATTGCTGGTACGAATCCCCAACCTGACTAGGTGAAAAATCTGTTTATGTGCCCTTGAGCAAGGCACTTAACCGTAATTGCTCCTGTAAATTCCTCTGTATAAGAGCATCTGCTAAAATATATGCAGTAGGTCTTGCAGGAATATTTGCTTTGCATGTAGGGGGAAGGTACAAACTATTTTTAAAAAAAGAATGAAAGAGCACAGCATCATTAGGATTAGGAGGTGAATTGGAATCAGGCTAAATGCCAATATTTGAACATTTCAAAGGACAAACTCCATAGTTCTCTCTCAAGTTGGCGTATAAATTACAGACGCTGTACCTTGCAGCCATATCTGGGGTTCATGTACAACTTAAGGGATTGTCTCATGAAGAACACTGCACAACTGTCTTTGATTGAAGAACTGTTTAACTTTATTGTAGGACAGAAATGTATTATTGTGCATGAGTGCATATGTGCATGTGTGAAACCCTCCCTATATCATTTTAGATTATGTGAGGCCATAGCCAACTCAGTGGTTGGAACAGCCTGCAGGATTCAGCTTGCAGCAACATTGTCAGGAAGGGCCTTTCACACAACCCCTTGGCCAAGTTTCTTCTCAGCTCTGCTTTATAATTCACATACAGGACCAGGGCCAAGCTTCCCCTCAGCTTTGTTTTATAATTCACATACAGGACCAGGGCCAAGCTTCCCCTCAGCTCTGTTTAATAATTCACATACAAGACCAGGGCCAAGCTTCCCCTCAGCTCTGTTTTATAATTCACATACAGGACCAGGGCCAAGCTTCCCCTCAGCTTTGTTTTATAATTCACATACAGGACCAGGGTCAAGCTTCCCCTCAGCTCTGTTTTATAATTCACATACAGGACCAGGGCCAAGCTTCCCCCCTCAGCTTTGTTTTATAATTCACATACAGGACCAGGGCCAAGCTTCCCCTCAGCTCTGTTTAATAATTCACATACAAGACCAGGGCCAAGCTTCCCCTCAGCTCTGTTTTATAATTAACATACAGGACCAGGGCCAAGCTTCCCCTCAGCTCTGCTTTCAAATTCAAATCAAATCAAATCAAATTGTATTTGCCACATGCGCCGAATACAACAGGTGTAGACATTACCGTGAAATGCTTACTTACAGCCCTTAACCAACAATGCATTTATTTCTTAATAAAAAGTTAAATAAAACAACAACAAAAAAGTGTTGAGAAAAAAAGAGCAGAAGTAAAGTAAAATAACAGTAGGGAAGCTATATACAAGGGGGTACCGGTGCAGAGTTAATGTGCGGGGGCACTGGCTAGTTGAGGTAGTTGAGGTAATATGTACATGTGGGTAGAGTTAAAGTGACCATGCATAAATAATTAACAGAGCAGCAGCAGCGTAAAAACATGGGGTGGGGGTGCAAATAGTCCGGGTAGCCATGATTAGCTGTTCAGGAGTCTTATGGCTTGGGGGTAGAAGCTGTTGAGAATCCTTTTGGACCTAGACTTGGCGCTCCGGTACCGCTTGCCGTGCGGTAGAAGAGAGAACAGTCTATGACTAGGGTGGCTGGAGTCTTTGACAATTTTGAGGGCCTTCCTCTGACACCGCCTGGTATAGAGGTCCTGGATGGCAGGAAGCTTGGCCTCAGTGATGTACTGGGCCGTACGCACTACCCTCTGTAGTGCCTTGCGGTCAGAGGCCGAGCAGTTGCTATACCAGGCGGTGATGCAACCAGTCAGGATGCTCTCGATGGTGCAGCTGCAGAACTTTTTGAGGATCTGAGGACCCATGCCAAATCTTTTCAGTCTCCTGCAGGGGAATAGGCTTTGTCGTGCCCTCTTCACAACTGTCTTGGTGTGTTTGGACCATGATAGTTTGTTGGTGATGTGGACACCAAGGAAGCTCTCAACCTGTTCCACTACAGCCCCGTCGATGAGAATGGGGGCGTGCTCAGTCCTCTTTTTTTTCCTGTAGTCCACAATCATCTCCTTTGTCTTGGTCACGTTGAGGGAGAGGTTGTTATCCTGGCACCACACGGCCAGGTCTCTGACCTCCTCCCTATAGGCTGTCTCATCGTTGTCGGTGATCAGGCCTACCACTGTTGTGTCGTCGGCAAACTTAATGATGGTGTTGGAGTCGTGCCTGGCCATGCAGTCATGGGTGAACAGGGAGTACAGGAGGGGACTGAGCACGCACCCCTGAGGGGCCCCCGTGTTGAGGACCAGGGCTAAGCTTCCCCTCAGCTCTGCTTTATAATTCACATACAGGACCACCACTCACACTCATAAGCAAAAGGAGAAACAGACAAGTTTGTGAATCTAATGGGTATTTTAAAATATATGTTTTCTGAATACAATCAAAATATGAGATATGATCCAGGGGAAAAAACTGTTTGGTTGTTTTATGTTTTGGAAGTATCATTCCATCCTTTCCATGTTTGATCAATATATGTATCAACATGATGTCACTACAGAAAATGTGTCAAAAAATAATATAATCAAAAGTCACACTTCTTTACAATTGAAAGTATATGTACGTCATCGGGGGCACACTGCCTGCCCTCCAGGACATCTACAGCATACGGTGTCACAGGAAGGCCAAGATGATCATCAAAGACCTCAGCCACCCGAGCCACGGCTTGTTCACCCCACTAACATCTAGAACGCGGAGACAGTACAGGTGCAGCAAAGCTGGGACTGAGAGACTGATAAACAGCTTCTATCTCCAGGCCAGCAGACTGTTAAACATTTACATTTTTTCAATTTTAGTCATTTAGCAGACGCTCTTATCCAGAGCGACTTACAGTTAGTGAGTGCATACATTTTTCATACTGGCCCCCCGTGGGAATCGAACCCACAACCCTGGCGTTGCAAGCGCCATGCTCTACCAACTGAGATCCCTAGCCTGCCTCTGCCCAGTACCCAACAAACAGATCATTACCCTGCCCTGAACCTTAGCCAGCAACATACCACCCTGCATCTCACTGCTGGCTTGCCTCTGAAGCTAAGCAGGGTTGGTCCCTGGATGGGAGACCAGATGCTGCTGGAAGTGGTGTTGGAGGGCCAGTAAGAGGCACTCTTTCCTCTGGTCCCCCCCAAAATATCCCAATACCCCAGGGCAGTGATTGCCCTGTGTAGGGTGCTGTCTTTTGGATGGGATGTTAAACGGGTGTCCTGACCCTGTGGTCAATAGAGATCCCATGGCACTTATCGTAAGAGTCGGGGTGCTAACCCCGGTGTCCTGGCTAAATTCCCAATCTGGCCTTCATGCCACCTAATCATCCCCAGCTTCCAATTGGCTCATTCATCTCCCCTGTAACTATTCCACAGGTTGTTGCTGTAAATGAGAATTTGTTCTCAGTCAACTTACCTGATTAAATAAAATACACTGTCACTAGCCGGCTACCACCCGTAACTTTAACCTGCACCTTAGAGACTGCTGCCCTATGTACAGTACATTCAGACCCCTTTAATTTTTCCACATTTTGTTTTGTTACAGCCTTATTCTAAAATGGATTTAAACAAAAAAAAATATGACAAAGCAAAAACAGGTTTTTAGACGTTTTTGCAAACATATAAAAAAAAGAAAAACTGAAATATCACATTTACATAAGTATTCAGACCCTTTACTCAGTACTTTGTTGAAGCACCTTTGGCAGTGATTACAGCCTCAAGTCTTCTTGGGTATGACGCTACAAGCTTGGGCACACCATTCTTCTCTACAGGGCCTCTCAAGCACTGTCAGGTTGGATGGGGAGTGTCGCTGCACAGCTATTTTCAGGTCTATCCAGAGATGTTTGATCGGGTTCAAGTCCGGGCTCTGGCTGGGCCACTCAAGGACATTCAGAGAGTTGTCCCGAAGCCACTCCTGCGTTGTCTTGGCTGTGTGCTTAGGGTCGTTGTCATGTTGGAAGGTGAACCTTCACCCCAGTCTGAGGTCCTGAGTGCTCTGGAGCAGGTTTTCATTAAGAATCTCTCTGTACTTTGCTCCGTTAATCTTTCCCTCGATCCTGACTAGTCTCTCAGTCCCTGCCGCTGAAAAACATCCCCACAGCATGATGCTGTCACCACCATGCTTAACCGTAGGGATGGTGCCATGTTTCCTCCAGACGTGACGCTTGGCATTCAGGCCAAAGAGTTCAATCTTGGTTTCATCGGACCAGAGAATCTAGTTTCTCATGGTCTGAGAATGCTTTAGGTGCCTTTTGGCAAACTCCAAGCGGGCTGTCATGTGCCTTTTACTGAGGAGTGGCTTCCGTCTGGCCACTCTACCATAAAGGCCTGATTAGTGGAGTGCTGCAGAGATGGGAGAAACTTCCAGAAGGACAACCATCTCCACAGAGGAACTGTGGAGCTCTGTCAGAGTGACCATCGGGTTCTTGGTCACCTCCCTGACCAAGGCCCTTCTAACACGATTGCTCAGTTTGGCCAGGCGGCCAGCTCTAGGAAGAGTCTTGGTGGTTCCAAAATTCTTCCATTTAAGAATGATGGAGGCCACTGTGTTCTTGGGGACCTTCAATGCTGCAGAAATTTTTTGGTACCCTTCCCCAGATCTGTGCCTCGACACAATCCTGTCTCGGAGCTCTACGGACAATTCCTTCGACCTCATGGCTTGGTTTTTCCTCTGACATGCACTGTCAACTGTGGGACCTTATATAAACAGGTGTGTGCCTTTGCAAATCATGTCCAATCAATGTAATTTATTTACATTTTACATTTTAGTCATTTAGCGGATGCTCTTATCCAGAGCGACTTACAGTTAGTAAGTGTTTTTTCATACTGGCCCCCCGTGGGAAACGAACCCACAACCCTGGCGTTGCAAGCGCCATGCTCTACCAACTGAGCTACACGGGGCCCCGTCACAGGTGGACTCAAATCAAATTGTAGAAACAATTCAAGAATGATCAATGGAAACAGGATGCACCTGAGCTCATAGCAAAGTGTCTGAATACTTATGTAAATAAGATATTTTTGTTTTTTATTTTTTATAAATTTGCAAAGATTTCTAAAAACCTGTTTTTGCTTTTTCATTATTGTGTGTAGATTGATGAGGAACATTTTTTATTTAATCAATTTTAGAATAAGGCTGTAACGTAACAAAAAGTGGAAAAAGTCAAGGGGTCTGAATACTTTCCGAATGCACTGTACATAGTCATTGAACAATGGTTACTTTAATAATGTTTACATGCTGTTTTACCCACTTTATATGTATATACTGTATTCTAGTCATGGCTCATCCTACAGTATATAACTACTGCTGTACACACCTTTTCTATAAACAAACTGTCCATACTGTCTATGTCACGTTCGTTGAGTACAGGATTGGACAAAGGTGCAGCGTGGTATGCGTACATGTTTGTTTATTAATTAAACACTGACAAAACAACAAAAGCAACGTAACGTGAAGTTCTAAAGGCTAAACATCAAACAAGCCAAACACACAGAAACAAGATCCCACAACATAGGTAGGCAACATGGCTGCCTAAGTATGATCCCCAATCAGAGACAACGATCGACAGCTGCCTCTGATTGGGAACCACACCCGGCCAACATAGAAATACAAAACATAGATATTCACATACATAGATGTTCACACCCTGACCAAACCAACTAGCGAACTCTATGTCAGGGCATGACAGTCGATGCACACCATTCACATACATATATATTTATATTCCGCTAATTTCCTGCAATTCTATCCAGTTTGCCATGGGGTTTAGTACTCTGTATTTAAATACTGTATTCTCAACTATTATTCTATTATTTCTACTACTGTACATTGCATTTTAGTTACACTGCTATATTTAGTTATATACTGGATTCTTGACATACAGTATCTCACTCTAAGATATCGACTGCTGTACATATCATGCTTAGTATATCTTGTGTAAATTAATCTGGTGTATATACTGTACGTATAGATTGCATTTGGATTACTGCTTCAGTGCTATTTGGATTCATTCCGAAATGTAAGATTTTTTAAATTATTTGTGTACATAAGCATTTCGCTGAACCTGATATAACATCTGCTAAACTGTGTATGCGACCAATAAACTTTGATTTGTGTCAAAAGGGGTGATGTGTACGCGGCAGTGAAGTCAGGCGCAGGACACAGAGGATCAAGATGACTACTTTACTTCAAGTTAACACGCACAAAACAAAAGTCTCCACAACACTGGAGGAGTAACACGCTCAGTGCGTAAAAGGCGAACTAGATATGCCGAACATCAAACAGGACAAAATTACAATAACACACAAAGGCCAAACGTAAAACAAGGGAACTTATATGTTACACAATCAACACAAAATAAGTAACAGGTGTACAAACTAGACAATACAAGACAAACACCGAAACATCGATCGGCAGTAGCTAGTAATCCGGGGACGACGAATGTCGAAGCCTGCCCGAGCAAGGAGGAGGAGCAGCCTCGGCGGAATCCGTGACAGTACCCCCCCATTGACGCGCGGCGCCAGCCGTGCGCCGACCCCGGCCTCGGGGACGGCCAGGAGGACGTGGAGCAGGGCGAGTGGGATGACTCCGGTGGAACTCCGTCAGGAGGGAGGGATCTAAGATGTCCCTCCTAGACACCCAGCACCGTTCCTCCGGACCGTACCCCTCCCACTCCACGAGATACGGCAGACCCCCCATCCGACATCTCGAATCCACGATGGACCGGACTGAGTACGCCGGAGCCCCCTCGATGTCCAGTGGGGGCGGAGGAGTCTCCCGTATCTCATTGTCCTGGAGTGGACCAGCTACCACCGGCCTGAGGAGAGACACATGGAACGAGGGGTTAATGCGATAATCATTTGGCAGTTGTAACCTGTAACATACCTCGTTCAATCTCCTCAGGACTTTAAATGGCCCCACAAACTGCCGACCCAGCTTCCGGCAGGGCAGGCGAAGGGGCAGGTTTCGAGTCGAGAGCCAGACTCGATCTCCAGGTGCATACACTGGACCCTCACTGCGGTGGCGATCGGCGCTCGCCTTCTGCCTACAGATAGCCCGCTGCAGATGGACATGCGCAGCGTTCCATGTCTCCTCCGAGCGCCGAAACCATTCATCCACCGCAGGAGCCTCGATCTGGCTCTGATGCCAGGGTGCCAGAACCGGCTGATACCCCAACACACACTGAAAAGGGGTCAGATTCGTAGAGGAGTGGCGAAGGGAGTTCTGGGCAACCTCTGCCCAGGGGATATACCCCGACCACTCCTCCTGCCGGTCCTGGCAATAAGACCTCAGAAACCTACCTACCCACATCCTGGTTTACTCTCTCCACCTGCCCATTACTCTCAGGGTGGAAATCCGAGGTAAGGCTAACCGAGACCCCCAAGCGTTCCATAAACGCCCTCCAGACTCTAGAGGTGAACTGGGGACCTCGATCAGACACTATATCCTCAGGTACCCCGTAGTGCCGGAAGACGTGAGTAAACAGGGCCTCAGCAGTTTGTAGGGCAGTAGGGAGACCCGGCATTGGGATGAGACGACAGGCCTTAGAAAACCGATCCACAACGACCAGAATAGTGGTATTCCCCTGGGAGGGGGGAAGGTCCGTGACAAAGTCTACCGATAGGTGAGACCACGGCCGTTGTGGAACGGGTAGGGGTTGTAACTTCCCCCTGGGCAGGTGTCTAGGCGCCTTACACTGAGCGCACACCGAGCAGGAGGAGACATAAACCCTCACGTCCGTTGCCAATGTTGGCCACCAGTACTTTTCACTAAGGCAGTGCACTGTCCGGCCAATACCAGGATGTCCAGAGGAGGGTGACATATGAGCCCAATAAATTAGTCGATCACGAATCTCGAGCGGCACGTACTTCCGCCCCTCCGGACACTCTGGAGGAGTAGGGTCGGTACGTAACGCCCGCTCGATCTCCGCATCGACCTCCCACACCACCGGTGCCACCAGACAAGACTCCGGCAGTATGGGAGTGGGCTCAATGGACCTCTCCTCTGTGTCATATCGCCGGGACAGGGCGTCTGCCTTAACGTTCTGTGACCCTGGTATATAGGTGAGCTTAAAGACAAACCGGGCCAGAAACATGGCCCACCTAGCCTGACGAGGGTTCAGTCTCCTAGCTGCCCGGATGTACTCCAGGTTACGATGGTCAGTCAGAATGAGAAAAGGGTGTTGAGCCTCCTCAAGCCAATGCATCCACACCTTTAGGGCTTGGACCACAGCTAGCAGCTCCCTGTACCCCACGTCGTAATTACGTTCCGCCGGTCTGAGCTTCTTAGAGTAAAAAGCACAGGGCCGGAGTTTAGGAGGCGTGCCTGAGCGTTGAGACAGTACAGCCCCAATACCCGCCTCTGACGCGTCCACCTCCACTTGGAACGCCAAAGAGGGGTCCGGATGTGCCAGCACCGGGACCGAGGTGAACAGGTCCTTCAGTTGTCTAAACGCCCTGTCCGCCTCAGCCGACCACTGCAAACGCACCGGGCCCCCCTTTAGCAGGGAGGTGATGGGAGCCGCTACCTGTCCAAAACCCCGGATAAACCTCCGGTAGTAATTGGCAAAACCCAAAAACCGCTGCTCCTCCTTAACCGTGGTAGGAGTCTGCCAATTACGCATGGCGGAAACGTGGTCAATCTCCATCTCCACCCCTGACGCGGACAACCGATGGCCCAGGAAGGAGATGGACTCCTGGAAAAACAGGCATTTCTCCGCCTTCACATACAGGTCATGCTCCAACAGCCTACCCAACACTCGACGCACCAGGGCCACATGCTCGGCTCGTGTAGCAGAGTATACTAGAATGTCGTCAATATACACCACTACACCCTGCCCATGCAAATCCCGGAAAATCTCGTCCACAAATGATTGGAAGACTGAAGGAGCATTCATTAACCCGTATGGCATGACGAGATACTCATAGTGACCCGAGGTGGTACTAAATGCTGTTTTCCATTAATCTCCCTCCCTAATGCGCACCAGGTTGTAGGCGCTCCTGAGATCCAATTTTGTGAAGAAGCGCGCTCCGTGTAATGACTCCGTCAAACTCGCAATCAGAGGGAGAGGATAACTGTATTTAACAGTGATCTGATTGAGACTACGGTAATCAATACACGGGCGCAAACCTCCATCCTTCTTCTTCACAAAAAAGAAACTCGAGGACGCAGGAGAAGTGGAGGGCCGTATGTATCCCTGTCTCAGAGACTCTGCGATGTATGTCTCCATAGCCGCCGTCTCCTCTTGAGACAGAGGATACACATGACTACGCGGAAGTGCAGCACCTGCCTGAAGGTCTATTGCACAATCCCCCTGTCTATGAGGTGGCAATCGTGTCGCCCTCTTCTTACTGAATACAAGTGCCAAATCATCATACTCAGGAGGAATGTGCAGTGCGGGCATTTGGTTCGGACTTTCCACCGTGGTCGCCCCTACGGAAACACCTATACACCGCCCGACACACTGATCAGGCCACTCCCTGAGAGCCCTCTGTTGCCACGAAATGGTGGGGTCATGAGAGATTAACCAAGGAAGCCCCAGCACCACGGGAAACGCAGGAGAGTTGATCAGATACAACTGTATGATTTCCTCATGACCCCCCTGCGTCTTCATCTTTAGTGGCGCCGTGACCTCCCTAATTAAACCTGATCCCAAAGGACGGCTATCTAGGGCATGAATAGTAAAAGGCACATCTACTGGTAGGAGGGGAATCCCTAACTTAACACAGAAATTACGATCAATAAAATTCCCAGCTGCGCCTGAATCGACTAGCGCCTTATGCTGGGGATGAGATGAAACCTGGGGAAATTCAACTTGAATACAAAAGTGAACAACAGAGAGCTCTGGGTGAGTTGGGCGCCTACTCACCTGAAATGACTCATCAGTGCGTGACCTGTTGCCTCGATCCCCAGGAGACCCTCCCCAGCACCGAGCCGCAGTGTGTCCTCTACGGCCACAGTTGGTGCAGGGGACGGCCTCTCTCCGGGTCTCTCTCCTCCTCTCTGTAGCACCAGAACCCCCGAGCTCCATAGGGCTCGGCTCGGAGGTGCTGGGGGATGGAATGGACGGCCCCAACTCCGGACGTCCGCGGGTAGCCAGCAGGGTATCCAGACAGATCGACATGTCCACCAACTGATCGAAGCTTAGGTTGGTGTCCCTGCAGGCCAACTCTCGGCGAACGTCCTCTCGTAGGCTGCACCGATAGTGGTCGATGAGGGCCCTCTCATTCCACCCCGCATTAGCCGCCAGAGTCCGGAAGTCCAGGGCGAACTCTTGTGCGCTCCTCTTCCCCTGTCGGAGGTGGAACAGACGCTCCCCCGCCGCTTTACCCTCTGGGGGATGATCGAAAACCGTCCTGAAGTGGCGGAAGAGCTCCGCATAGCTGATGGTGGCGGCGTCTATTCCCCTCCATTCGGCATTGGCCCACTCCAATGCCTTGCCGGATAGACAGGAGATGAGGGCGGAAACGCTCTCGTATCCCGAGGGTGCCGGGTGAATGGTTGCCAGGTAGAGTTCTACTTGAAGTAGGAAACCCTGACACCCGGCTGCGGTGCCATCATATGCCCTCGGGAGCGAGAGCCGAATCCCACTGGACTCCGGAGATGGAACGACGGGTCTGGCCGATGGTGGTGGTATTGTAGGAGGAGGTGTGGGCAAGCCTCCTCTTTCCCATCGGCTCAGAGTGTCCATCACATCTTGCATGGCGGTGCCAAGTCTACTGATCATGGCGTCCTGGCTGCTGACACGATCCTCCAGAGACTCAGTTACCACCGCTGGTCCTGCTGACTCCATGGTGGTGTGTTATTCTGTCAAAAGGGGTGATGTGTACGCGGCAGTGGAGTCAGGCGCAGGACACAGAGGATCAAGATGACTACTTTACTTCAAGTTAACACGCACAAAACAAAAGTCTCCACAACACTGGAGGAGTAACACGCTCAGTGCGTAAAAGGCAAACTAGATATGCCGAACATCAAACAGGACAAAATTACAATAACACACAAAGGCCAAACGTAAAACAAGGGAACTTATATGTTACACAATCAACACAAAATAAGTAACAGGTGTACAAACTAGACAACACAAGACAAACACCGAAACATCGATCGGCAGTAGCTAGTACTCCGGGGACGACGAACGCCGAAGCCTGCCCGAGCAAGGAGGAGGAGCAGCCTCGGCGGAATCCGTGACAATTTGACATGATAGAGACATTCAACTGGGGATTGCTTTATGCTTTGACAGATGAGGGCCAGCAAGTTAACTTCCAAATTCATCACCACCCAAACCCCAAATTAGATCCTCTGACACATGCAAACACTTTCCACATTACCTGAATAGCTCCTGTCAATCCACTAACATTGTCCCGTAAGCCGCCGCAGGAGACAAACAAAGGCACTGGACTTTCCACATGCAACACAAAAAAGAGCTGCCATTACTGACTATTTAGCCACTGAGCCAGTATCCATTTATTTTATAGGTGGGTTGTCTTCTCAGAGTTTACCATGTGAACAAACCATCATTTTGGAAACAAGGTCAAAGCATTTAACATAGTGAGGGCAAAACAACATAATACAAATAGTTGTGTAGGTCTCACCAACCCTCCTCTCATGTTTAGTTTCCCTAATTCAAACCAGACCATGTCTCTAAGGGCTAGCCATGCAGCAAGGATTTGCATGCAGCAGTTGGATGGATGGATGGATGGATGGGGGAGTGGGAGGGGGAAGGGTGTGTCACAGCATGCTGTCTGGCTTCCCTGCAGTGGCGGTGCATAGGTGCACATACAGTGCCTTCGGAAAGTATTCAGACCCCTTGACTTTTTCCACATTTTGTTACTTTATAGCCTTATTCTAAAATGGATTTAAAAATATAGAATGCTCAGCAATCTACACACAATACCCCATAATGACAAAGTGAATACAGGTTTTTAGACATTTTTGCAAATGTATTAAAAATATAAAACTGAAATACCTTTAAATAAGTGTTCAGACCCTTTGCTATGAGACTCGAAATTGAGCTCAGGTGCGTCCTGTTTCCATTGATCATCCTTGAGATATGTCTACAACTTGATTGGAGTCCACCTGTGGTAAATTCAATTGATTGGACATGATTTGGAAAGGCACACAACTGTCTGGAACTACCAAGACTCTTCCTAGAGCTGGCCGCCGGTCAAACTGAGCAATCGGGAAGAAGGGCCTTGGTCAGGAACCTGATGGTCACTCTGACAGAGCTCTATAGCTCCTCTGTGGAGATGGGAGAACCTTCCAGAAGGACAACCATTTCTGCAGCGCACCACCAATCAGGCATTTATGGTAGAGTGGCCAGACGGAAGCCACTCCTCAGTAAAAGGCACAAGACAGCCTGCTTGGAGTTTGCCAAAAGGCACCTAAAGACTCTCAGACCATGAGAAACAAGATTCTCTGGTGTGATAAAACCAAGATTGAACTCTTTGGCCCGAATGCCAAGCGTCACGTCTGGAGGAAACGTGGCACCATCTCTACGGTGAATTATTGTGGTGGCAGCATCATGCTGTGGGGATGTTTTTCAGCGGCAGGGACTGGGAGACTAGTCAGGATCAAGGCAAAGATGAACGGAGTAAAGTACAGAAAGATCCTTGATGCGCTCAGGTCCTCAGACTAGGGCGAAGGTTCACCTTCCAACAGGACAACGACCCTAAGTACACAACCAAGACAACGCAGGAGTGGCTTCGGGACAAGTCTCTGTATGTCCTTGAGTGGCCCAGCCAGAGCCCAGACTTGAACCCGATCAAACATCTCTGGAGAGACCTGAAAATAGCTGTGCAGCAATGCTCCCCATCCAACCCAACAGAGCTTGAGAGGATCTGCAGAGAAGAATGGGAGAAACTCCCCAAATACAGGTGTGCCATGCTTGTAAGGCCATACCGAAGAAGACTCAGTGCTGTAATTGCTGCCAAAGGTGCTTCAACAAAGTACTGGATAAATGGTCTGAATACTTATGTAAATGTGATATTTCCGTTTTTTATTTGTAATAAATTAGCAAACATTTCTAAAAACCTGTTTTTGCTTTGTCATTATGGGGTATTGTGTGTAGATTGATGAGGGAAAAAAACAATTTAGTCAATTTTAGAATAAGGCTGTAACGTAACAAAATGTGGAAAAAGTCAAGGGGTCTGAATACTTTCCGAAGGCACTGTACACCTCCAGCCACCCTCACCCATGCGTACGTGTACACATTCAAACAGAGGCACAAGTGCACATGAATACACACAAACACACACACACATGCATACATGTATACACACACACCATCTGAGTGACAAGTGATGAGGCAGGTGCTCCAGACTCAGAGAGACAGTGAGAGGGAGGGGAGGGAGGACAGGGGAGTAGGGAGGGAATATGAAGGAAAGAGGTGGAGGGGAGGGGAAAGAGGTGGAGGGGAGGGGTAAGGGGTGGAGGGGAGGGGAGGGGAGGGGAGGGGGTTGTAAACCTTGGTGAGGTCTAAGTGAAGGCACATCACTCTTGACCTCAAATAAAATCCATCACTCAAAGAGGACCATCACTCAACTGTTGACTCACAGCAAGAAAACCTTAGATCAACATAGTCATAACATGAAAGCTAATAATAACCATTGTGGATATTCTAAGTTTATGGTAATATACAGGCCATTTCCCTGGAGTGATTTACCACTGACTCAATTATCAGTGATGATAAGGAACGCACCAGGCATAATATGTTGAACCAACCTTCTATCAATGTCATCTGTTTCCACCACAGCTGTGTTTTTGTCTGTGGAGTCTGAGTCAGTCAAGTTATGGCTGTCTCCTTCATCTCCCCCAGACAACAAACATTACTATATGGCTGTGACATCACAGACTGTGGGCAGCCCACACAGCCAGACAATAATTATGGTCTGATCCAAAGAGTGCTTTAGTCACTCTCAACTTTACCCAGTATTTGTTATGGTATATTTTATCATATTTGACTATATGGTAAAATTACTACATCAACTCTTTCCTTCCCACAACAACAATACAGTCCGGTGTTAAAATTGTATGCCTAGGAGCAAAACAGTCAGTGATCAAGGGATATGTTTAATTTCCAAAAGAAAGTTACATTCAACTTGGACAAACCCAATTCTGCAATCTATATTGAATCTGTTTATGTAAAGTGATTCATTGGCTCTTAATTCATTTTTATGTACAGATCCTCGTATAGGCCTGGAGTGCAGCAGCTGTTGTACGTCCATCCGTTTCTGCAAGCAGACATATGCTTGCCGGTAGGCAAATCAGTAGCACCGACTCACACACAGACACATACCCTCACACATATTCACTCAGCCAGCACAGACACAGACACAGACACAGACACAGACACAGACACAGACACAGACACAGACAGACAGACAGACAGACACATGCACAGGCTCTGAAGCAGGCACACACACACACAGTCTTTTCCCAATGACAGACTAAATTACTTGTGGGTATTCTCTAAGCGTCACCTTGGCACTCTCTCTCAACACAGCCATTAGTGCTACATCAACTATCTGTATCTAAACTAGAAGAAGTATTTTGGGACATGGCCTCAATCAAACTTAGTTTTTTTTTTTTTACAGAGCAGATTAGAGCATGCCTACGTCCCAAATGGCACTCTATTCCCTAAATAGTGCACTACTTTTGACCGACATAGGGAATAGTTATATTGCTAAGCTGTTGAATGTCATCACTGCATCATTTGTTTGTTCCTGAAAGGGTCTGTAAACAGCTTAGCCAGATTGTAGTTCCTATGAGAGACAGAGCTAAATGGGCAAACAAACATGCCATTTAATACTCCATATTCCAGACATGCACTTACCTGCCCTGCTCTGCAACTACTCACAGCTCCTGCCTTCTACTGTAACCACTACACCTCAGCCTCAAAGCCTCACAAAACCTAATTTCCTATGCCGTACCCAAGGAGAAGGAAATATAATCAATGCAAACAATAACGCTTCTAGTGGTGGAAAAGTACCCAATTGTCATACTTGAGTAAAAGTAAAGATACCTTAATTGAAAATTAAGCAAGTAAAAGTGAAAGTCACCCAGTAAAATATTACATAAGTAAAAGTCTAAGTATTTGGTTTTAAATATACTTAAGTCAAAAGTCAAAGTAAAAGTATAAATCATTTCAAATTCCTTATATTAAGCAAACCAGACAGCACAATGTTCTTGTTTTTTAAATTACGGATAGCCAGGGGCACACTCCAACACTCAGACATATATCATTTCCAAACAAAGCATTTGTGTTTAGTGAGTCCGCCAGACCAGAGGCAGTAGGGATGACCCGGGTTATTTTCTTAATAAGTGCGTGAATTGGACCATTTCCCTGTCCTGCTAAGTACTTTTGGGTGTTAGGAAAAATTGAGGGAGTAAAAAGTACATTATTTTCTTTAGGAATGTAGTGAACTAAAAGTAAAAGTTGGCCAAAAAAATAATATATATAACTAGGAAAGTACAGATACCCCCAAAAGACTACTTAAATAGTAATTTAAAGTACAGCTCCTTCAGAAAGTATTCATACCCCTTGACTTATTCCACATTTTGTTGTGTTACAGCCTGAATTCAAAATGTATAAAAAAATAAAATATATGTTTTACCCATCTACACACAATACCAAATAATGACAAAGTGAAAACATGTTTAAAAATTTTTTTGCAAATGTATTGAAAATGATATACAGAAATATCTCATTTATATAAATATTCACACCCCTGAGTCAATACATGTTAGAATCACCTTTGGCAGCAATTACAGCTTTGAATCTTTCTGGGTAAGTCACTAAGAGCTTTGCACACCTGGACTGTACAATATTTGCATAATATATATTTTTAAATTCTTCAAGCTCTGTCAAGTTGGTTGTTGATCATTGCTAGACAGTCATTTCAAGTCTTGCTATAGATTTTCAAGCCGATTTAGGTCAAAACTGCAACTCGGCCACTCAGGAACATTCAATGTCATCTTGGTTAGCAACTCCAGTGTATATTTGGCTTGTGTTTTAGGTTATTGTCCTGCTGAAAGGTGAATTTGTCTCCCAGTGTCTTCTGGGAAGCAGACTGAACCAGGTTTTCCTCTATGATTTTGCCTGTGCTTAGCTCTATTCCGTTTCTTTTTATCCTAAAAAACTCCCTAGTCCTTGCCGATGACAAGCATACCCATAAAATGATGCAGCCACCACCATGCTTGAACATATGAAGAGTGGTACTCAGTGATGTGTTGTGTTGGATTTGCTCCAAATATAATGCTTTGTATTCAGGACAAAAAGGTCATTTCTTTGCCACATTTTTTACAGTTTTACTTTAGTGGCTTACTGCAAACAGGATGCATGTTTTGGAACATTTAAATTCTGTACAGGCATCCTTCCTTTCCCTCTGTCATTTAGATTAGTATTGTTGAATAACTACAATGTTGTTGATCCATCCTCAGTTTTCTCCTATCACAGCCATTAAACCCTGTAACTATTTTAAAGTCACCATTGGCCTCATGGTGAAATCCCTGAGTGGTTTGCTTCCTCTCTGGCAACTGAGTTAGGAAGGATGCCTGTATATTTGTAGTGACTGGGTGTATTGATACACCATCCAAAGTGTAATTAATAACTTCACCATTCAATGTCTGCTTTTTTTACCCATCTACCAATAGGTGCCCTTCTTTGCGAGGCATTGGAAAACCTTGCTGGTCTTTGTGGTTGAATCTGTGTTTGAAATTCACTGCTCGACTGAGTGACCTTACAGATAATTGTATGTGTGGGGTACAGAGATGAGGTAGTCATTCAAAAATAATGTTAAACACTATTATTGCACACAGAGTCCATGCAACTTACTTTGTGACTTGTTAAGCAAATGTTTACTCCTGAACTTATTTAGGCTTGCCATAACAAAGGGGTTGAATACTTATTGACTCAAGACATTTCAGCTTTTCACTTTTAATTCATTTCAAAACATAATTCCACTTTGACATTATGGGTTATTGAGTGTAGGCCACTGACACAAAATCCAAATTTAATCCATTTTAAATTCAGGCTGAAACACAACAAAATTTGGAAAAAGTCAAGGGGTGTGAATACTTTCTGAAGGCACTGAAGTACTTAAGTACTTTACACCACTGAACGCTTCCAATGGAATATTTTACAATTTTATTGAATAATTGATGTGAAAGGTTGAGTCTGTACTTGTGGTGGTGTTCCTAAAGTATCTATATGTAGCGACAGATACCTGTGTGTATTAGATGGATACATAATCCATCTACAGTATACTGACGCATCGACTGTAAAGTCAGTCTCTGGATTAGAGCGAATGTCAGGGATTGTTATTGTTATTGTTCATATTTTACTGTATTATGTTTATGTTAAATGCACTTTAAACTAAAGTTAAATTTCCATAACAGTGAAATAGTATGGAGTACACCCCTATGCTATGATAATTAAAATTGACCCTTGAACACTCACAAACTGTCTTATTCTAAAAGCACACTATGTCGACTGTACGTACATTGGAGGAAAACACACTCACAGTTCAAATGCCATGAAAATAACATATAATATGACCTGGTGCTTTTTTCAATATGATGTCAAATTGAGGGTGTTTTTGATTATCTTTGTTTTCATCTACCTCTAAATCTGTGCATCTGACCCGCAGCAAAGCAATAGTCTGAAAGCAGCACCATGGCACTGTTTTGACTCCCCCCAAAAAAACAGCACAGTTTAACTTTCATATGTAACATCATAATCTGCACCCCACCTGACCAACCCCTTACTCGAAGGTCACACCAACTAACAATGGTACACACTGAGTCTACACTTCACTTAATTCCACATTACATTGCACAGAGAGAGAGATAGGAATCCATATGGATAGATAGGCTATACTACCTCATGGGTATCAGTAGCTTCTGGGATGGACGGTTGCCAGCGACAGTGTGAGAATCCAGGCCATCCTAGCGTCTGGCTGAGCCTCTATGTGCTATCCATGACGGCCTTGTGTTCCTCACGGCTTCTTTCCTTTCCGTCGTCTTCATTCACTTTTTACTCCACTCGTCCGCAGATCAGGGTGCCCAGGCAGGGGAACTGGTCGACAGGGTCCCGACTCCTCCGTTGTATCCCTCTTTTCTTCTCTCTCTCTCTCCACCAAAAAGCTGTTTTTTTTGTTTTTTTAAGTGTTCGCTGTTCTGGCTACTTACCATGCAGATCCCTCTTTAGGCTTTTGCTCTCCCTCGCTCACTTTTTCTCTCTCTGCTACTGTTAGGGAAGAGCACTCTCTCCCATTCGCTCTATCCTCCCTCTCCCTCTCTCTTTCTGTCTGTCTCTAATAGTTTAGTGTTGCATATTAACACCTGCTTATAGAAAGAGAGGGAGAGAGTAGTGAGCTAGCAGCCATCTGCGCGAGTGAAAAAGATTTCCTCTGTGAGTATGTGTGAGAGTGTGTCTGTGTGTGTGTGTGTGTGTGTGTGTGTGTGTGTGTGTGCGCATGCACGGGTCGGACTCTCGTGTGTCAACAAAAATGTACTGCAAGTGGATAGCAGGCAGGTAGGAGGGGAAAAGAGGTGGGAAGTAGACAGTGTGTGTGCTCAGGCATGTGTCTTTGTGTGTGTGTGTGTCTGTCTGTGTGTGTGTGTGTGTGTGTGTGTGTGTGTGTGTGTGTGTGTGTGTGTGTGTGTGTGTGTGTGTGTGTGTGTGTGTGCAATTAAGTAAGTAGAAAAGTATCAGTTTGGCGAAAGAAAGTATCTGCAAAGGCATGCTTGAACTCCTTGGCTTCTCCCTCTCTCACTCTCTAGCATTGTAACTCCCTAATTAAACATAAAAAAAATAAGTTTACCTCAGGACAACCTTCTGTGATTTGAACACTTTTTCAGCTTTTACCAAGAGACTAAAAGACGCTGACGTTTTAAAGTTGACTTTCTGAGTTTTATTTTCATAATGTATAACAATTAATCAGAAATCAATCATAAGAATTCTGTCTATAGTTGGCAGTTGATGTGCTATCATAACTACTCTACACAATATTGTACATTCAATCTTACAATGGCAACTTGTTCGTGGATAAATGACAAGTTGACACTTTTCGATCAACACATCAACTGAATACCATTGGTTGGTGTTATTGTAACCGGTGTGAAATGGCTAGCTAGTTAGCGGTGCGCGCTAGTAGCATTTCAATTGGTGACGTCACTCGCTCTGAGACCTTGAAGTAGTTGTTTCCCTTGCTCTGCAAGGGCCGCGGCTTTTGTGGAGCGACGGGTAACGGTGCTTCGAGGGTGACTGTTGTCGATGTGTGCAGAGGGTCCCTGGTCCGAGCCCAGGTAGGGGCGAGGAGAGGGACGGAAGGAACGCTGTTACATTGATGCTGTTGACCCGGATCACTGGTTGCTGCGGAAAAGGAGGAGGTCAAAAGGGGGGTGAGTGTAACCGGTGTGAAATGGCTAGCTAGTTAGTGGTGCGCGCTAGTAGCATTTCAATTGGTGACGTCACTCACTCTGAGACTTTGAAGTAGTTGTTTCCCTTGCTCTGCAAGGGCCGCGGCTTTTGTGGAGCAACGGGTAACGGCGCTTCGAGGGTGACTGTTGTCGATGTGTGCAGAGGGTCCCTGGTTCAAGCCCAGGTAGGGGCGAGGAGAGGGACGGAAGCAACGCTGTTACATTATGAGTTCTCGCGCCCTGCCTTTGAGTGCTTCCCTGCTCTGTTAAGTGTGGTGTTGAGGTATAATGGGAGAACTATTAGTACAGTGTCTCTGTCCTAAATAGCACCTTATTGCCTACATAGTGCATTACTTTTGACAAGAGCCCTATGGGCCCTGGTCAAAAGTAGTGCACTATATAGGGAATATGGTGCCATTTGGGACGCACACAGTGTCTGTGGAAGACTGTGTCCACGTTGCATACCTGCCTCCACTAGCTGACATGTACTAGCGCACACTTCCTGCAGGCTGAATAGCAGAGGAACACACTCACAGCAATCATAACAATCAAAACATGAACGCTACAGCAGTAGAGAGAGAGGGAGAGAGAGAGAGAGAGAGAGAGAGAGAGAGAGAGAGAGAGAGAGAGAGAGAGAGAGAGAGAGAGAGAGAGAGAGAGAGAGAGAGAGAGAGAGAGAGAGAGAGAGAGAGAGAGAGAGAGAGAGAGAGAGAGAGAGAGAGAGAGAAAAGAGAGAGGGGGAGTGTGCGAGAGAGAGGGGGGAGAGAGACAGAGAGAGAGAAAAAAAGAGGAGTCGCCCAAGGCCACAGGAATATTTTGGAAGGGTGCGTAGGATAAGAGGGAAAGGAGGGAGATATAATCATTAACAGAACACCTGTCTCGCTCTGACTCCTAATAAATCAGAAGGGTTTCATCTGTCTGGATTTCTCCTTTTCTGAAGGGGTCATGTTTCCGAGGGAGTGGGGGGGAAGGGAGGAGGAGATTTTTTGGTAAGATAAGTTCGCTGGCATTTTGAACTTTGAGAATGTATTTGAGATTTTATTTGACATCGGCAGTATCTAGCACTTTGAAAATGTATTTGAAGGATCAAAAATGTCACATTCATCCAACCAAAAATCTAATCAAATCAAAGTTTATTGGTCGCATACAAAGTTTAGCAGATGTTATAGCAGGTGTAGCGAAATGCTTATGTTAGTAGCAACTAACAATGCAGTAAAATGTCAAACAGGTACACAAATAATTAATTTCAAAAACAAAAGAAACGGAAAGAACAACAACAAATCAAGAAAAGTCGGAACGAATCCAATTAACAACGAAAAATAGCACTGTAACAGTAATCCAAATGCAATCTATACGTATATACACTGGATTAATGTTACACAAGATATACTAGGAATTATATATACAGCAGTAGATATATTAGAGTGACCTATGTCAAGAATCCAGTATATAAATAAATATGTGGTGTGTAGAAACAGTGTAACTAAAATGCAATGTACAGTAGTAGAAATATTAGAATGAGCCATGTCGAGAATAAAGTATATACTGTAAGTACACAGTACAAAACCACATAGGAAAATGGATAGAATTGCAGGACCTGAGTCCGGAATATAAATAATACTGTATATGTGTCTGTGTATAGACAGTATGCACAGTATGTGATTATAAATGTGTGTACAGCAGTAGTTATATAGGATGAGCCATTACTAGAATACAGTATATACATATAAAGTGGTTAAAACAGTATGTAAACATTATTACATTTGAAATGCAAAACAGCTCGCACAAAATGGGTTACACATGCAGAAGGACTTAAATCGTATAGTAGTACAGTATTAACTCTTATACTAACAAGATATGTTTTGGGTTTTATCTCCATACAAATGTAGTGTAGTGATATTGTAGAAAAGCAGGACCAGTTTCACATATGTAAATATTTATGTATACCTACAATACCGTTCAATAGTTTGTATGTCCTTGTTTTCTATTTCTTTTTTTTTTTGTCCATTAAAATAACATCAAATTGATCAGAAATACAGTGTAGACATTGTTAATGTTGTAAATGGCTATTGTAGCTGGAAACGGCTGATTTTTTATGAAATATCTACATAGGCGTACAGAGGCCCATTATCAGCAACCATCAGTCCTGTGTTCCAATGGCACGTTGTGTTTGCTAATCCAAGTTTATCATTTTAAAAGGCTAATTGATAATTTAAAAAAACATTTTGCAATTGTGTTAGCACAGCTGAAAACTGTTGTGCTGATTAAAGAAACAATAAAACTGGCCTTCTTGAGACTAGTTGAGTATTGGAGCATCAGCAATTGTGGGTTCGATTACAGGCTCAAAATGGCCAGAAACAAAGAACTTTCTTCTGAAACTCGTCAGTCTATTCTTGTTCTGAGAAATGAAGGCTATTCCATGCGAGAAATTGACAAGAAACTGAAGATCTCGTACAACGCTGTATACTACTCCCTTCACAGAACAGCGCAAACTGGCTCTAACCAGACTAGAAAGAGGAGTGGGAGGCCCCAGTGCACAACTAAGCAACTGACTCCAGGATGCTGACCTTCTAGGCAGAGTTGCAAAGAAAAAGCCATATCTCAGACTGGCCAATAAAACTAAAAGATTAAGATGGGCAGTCTGAGATATGGATTTTTTTTTGCAACTCTGCCTAGAAGGTCAGCATCCCGGAATCGCCTCTTCACTGTTGACGTTGAGACTGGTGTTTTGCGGGTACTATTTAATGAAACTGCCAGTTGAGTCTGTTTCTCAAACTAGACACTCTAATGTATTTGTCCTCTTGCTCAGTTGTGCACCGGGGCCTCCCACTCCTCTTTCTATTGTTTCTGGCCATTTTGAACCTGTAATCGAACCCACAATTGCTGATGCTCCAGATACTCAACTAGTCTCAATAAGGCCAGTTTTATTGCTTCTTTAATCAGCACAACAGTTTTCAGCTGTGCTAACATAATTGCAAAATGTTTTTTTTAATGATCAATTAGCCTTTTAAAATGATAACCTTGGATTAACAAACACAACGTGCCATTGGAACACAGGACTGATGGTTGCTGATAATGGGCCTCTGTACGCCTATGTAGATATTCCATTAAAATAATAATAATAATAATAATATGCCATTTAGCAGACGCTTTTATCCAAAGCGACTTACAGTCATGTGCGCATACATTTTTACGTATGGGTGGTCCCGGGGATCGAACCCACTACTCTGGCGTTACAAGCGCCATGCTCTACCAATTGATAATTGATAAATCAGCCATTTCCAGCTACAGTAGCCATATACAACATTGACAATGTCTACACTGTATTTCTGATCAATTTGATGTTATTTTAATGGACAAAATAATTGCTTTCCTTTCAAAAACAAGGACATTTCTAAGTGACCCCTAGCTTTTGAATGGTAGTGTACATGTATGTGTATACACACACACAACAGAACAGGCTGTCTGAAGAAAAGTGTAGACAACCTTACTGTTTGAGTAAATCAAGCTCGTCCATTTAACACCGTGAGAACACTACAAATCATCAGAGCTGAAGGACGTCAAGTCATATGCTAATAGTCAAGCAAAAAAATTTGAACACTACAAACCCACTTTCACATACTGTAAACCAGGTGGGGGCCATTCTGGCCAATATTACCAGCAAAAAGCCAGTGTAGGTGACAGCTTTTGTCCCAGCCCAGCAGTAACAAATGTTATTCAACTAATCAAAGTTTTAATGAAAGACTATGACAAGTTGATCATTGAATCAGATGTGTTACAGCTAGGCTGGAACAAATACCTGCAACCCCACCGGCCCTTTGCGGATAAGTTTGGCCATCCCTTCTGTAAACAAACCTAGAGACTGACCATAGCGGACAGACGGAGAGACAACAGGGAAACAAATCCATTGATGGGACCCCAAAATGCAAAGGAATCTCTTATATCTCCCTCTACCCCTCCTCTCCTCTCCTCCCCATCTGTTCTGCTTCTCTTGGTGCAGAAGTTCCGCACTGCCGTTCTAACTCATGTTACCAAAGGAGGCGTGGCTTGCTTCGATGCATACAATACAGTTGAGTTTGGTGAGGGAGAAAATGGGGAAAGAGAGACAACATGAGTACAGCTTTGGTAGAAGAATCGTAGAGAACACTGAAGCGCACAAGAGCAGACATACAGACAGTAGACACAAAGGTGCTCGCTACATCATGTTATGTTACTGAGTTACAGCATAAAACTCATTTTACAAGACATCTTTTATGGATTGATAAGAATGGCCTTTCTTGTTTTCCCCCTTAAACTTCATATCAGAATATGACATCCACTGAGTGTACAAAACATTAAGAATACCTTCCTAATATTGAGTTGCACCGCCCCCTTCTGTCCTCAGAACAGCCTCAATTTTTCGGGGCATGGACTCTACAAGGTGATGAAAGCTTTCCACAGGGTTGCTGGTCCATGTTGACTCCAATGCTTCCCACAATTGTGTCAAGTTGGCTGGATGTCCTTTGGGTGGTGGACCATTCTTGACAAGCACGGCAAACTGTTGAGCATGAAAAACCCAGCAGCGTAGCAGTTATTGACACAAACCAGTACGCCTGGGAACTACTACCACACCCTGTTCAAAGGCACTTAAATCTTTTGTCTTGCCCATTCACCCTCTGAATGGCACACACACAATCCATGTCTCAATTGTCTCAAGGCTGAAAAATCCTTCTTTGACCTGTCTCCTCCCCTTCATTTACACCGATTGAAGTGGATTTAACATGTGACATCAATAAGGGATCATAGCTTTCACCTGTATTCACCTGGCCAGTCTATGTCATGGAAAAAGCAGGTGTTCATAATGTTTCGTACACTCAGTGTATATACTTAATCGAAACTCAACAGACTGCAGGAGTGAGATTGTCTACTCAACCCGTCCAGGACCTTCACGACAAGAAGCACAACGACCAAAACAGCATGGTCAGAACACGGGGAAGCACACACACCACCACACCACTGACACGACCACAAAGAGAAACAATGGGCGAGAAAGCACCAGTCTCCTGCTGATGGGATGCGGCGAGAGAGAGAGACTACACATGCCAGGGGAAGAGCTTTATGGATGCATTAACTTAGGTTAAGGTTTTATGGGTTAGGCTTTGAGCACTTGAGCATTTCTGTGGTCATATTATGGCCATTGTAGTGAGTCCAGTCTTTAAACATTGTGCGTTGTTAGCCATTGCTTCTGTCTGTCTGTCTGTGTGTGTGTTTGTGTGTGTGTACGTGTGTACGCACGTGTTCGTGCACAACTAGGTTGTCAACTCGGCAGACAACAGAATCAGATTTTTTTTTTATTGAGTATGAATGACAGAGCAACCAGGCTAGCTGCTAATTTGAGCAGTGTAATGTTATTGAGTCAAG
The DNA here is from genome assembly GCF_964263955.1 of Coregonus lavaretus. Taxonomy (NCBI): domain Eukaryota; kingdom Metazoa; phylum Chordata; class Actinopteri; order Salmoniformes; family Salmonidae; genus Coregonus; species Coregonus lavaretus. Next base: position 25,113,998 of record NC_140007.1, on the reverse strand, counting down.
CCTCAGGGGTTTTGGTGGGGGGGCATTTAAAAGGCTATAAAGTCTGCAATTCATTTATTAAGACCAAATTGGTTTCAGTGATAGTGTAATATGTAACTTATTAACAACGCTGCTTGCTCTACTTATACAGCAGCTTTAGATAAATTCAGTCAAGCAGTAACTTCAACATGTCTCCTTTTTCACCACCCATAATACTCCAGGAAATGTACACTGGATACAATGAGAGTGTCTGTGTCCCAAATGGCACCCTATTCCCTACGTAGTGCACTACTTTTGACAAGGGCATCCATAGGGTCAAAAGTAGTGCACTATATAGGGAATAGGGTGCCATTTGGGACACAGACACTCTCATTGTATCCAGTGTACATTTCCTGGAGTATTATGGGTGGTGAAAAAGGAGACATGTTGAAGTTACTGCTTGACTGAATTTACCTAAAGTTTCTGTATAAGTAGAGCAAGCAGCGTTGTTAATAAGTTATCCATTCATATCCCTAATTACTTACTGTACGTCTGTATAATTTCATATGAAAAGGAGCCCTAGCTAATGAGTAACCACTAGTATTATTTTTAACATGGATAAGACACTCCCTAATGAGGTAATGGGTGTTTTACTATTGGCACTGTATCAAATGATGGAGTGAGGTGGGTGAACACATAAGAGCTTGTGTGTCCCAATAGTTTTAATACGCTTTCTCTCCTTGTCTCCTTCCCTTCAAGAGGCTTTCTCTCCTGATGACCATTGATTTGAAAGGCCTTGGACAGGTTAAAATGGCAAGGTGATGGAAACCCATTAAGTGTACGTTTATCACCGGTCATGATGGAAAGAAGACAAACCAAGGAAGCCTTTTAAGAGAACCAGGACACGTCAAAGAGTCATCACAAGCAGATGATTTTGCATTGCTTCTTTGGTAGGTCGATGATACAGGATGATAGTGGAGGAGGTGGGCCGATGGTGGCTTGCAGTGGGTGTGTGTGCATGTGCCTGTCTGTGTCTGTCTGTGTTTTGTGCATTTATTTAACCAGGTAAGTCATGACAAATGACAACACATTATCTTTTGCAATAACGACCTGACCAGCACAATGATTCCGTGCAGCAAAACAGTGTGTGTGTGTGTTGAGGGTGTGTGAGCATCGCCGTGTTCCACTAACCTTGGCTGGAGGCCAGACCTCGCTGACTCACCAATAGTGCCTCCTGATTGTCGGCCAGGGCCTGTTTGGCCAGGTAGCGCTCCCTCTTCACCTTCAGCTCCAGAGACTCAGGGACGTCCGGCACCATCCAGTCTATCGCTCGCAGGACAAAGAACACCACATGCTGAAGATAGGGAGGGAGGGAAAATAGAACACATTAGGGGTGACAGGAAGGTAGAGAATAGAGAGAGAGAGAGAGAGCGAGAGAGAGAGAGAGAGAGAGAGAGAGAGAGAGAGAGAGAGAGAGAGAGAGAGAGAGAGAGAGAGAGAGAGAGAGATACAGAGAGAGTCAGAGAGAGACAGAGAGAGTCAGAGAGAGACAGAGCGAGTCAGAGAGAGAGAGAGAGAGAGAGTCAGAGAGATGGAAAAGAGGACCGAGGGTGAAATTACAGAGAAACCTCAGTGGAAGAAGAGGAATTCTGAGAAGAGCAGTATCAACAAAGGTGCTAAAATATTAAAGACTAAAATATCATGTGAGGACTGAGAGGCAAAGATTAGCAGGGAGCAAGCAAGCTTCAAAGGATCACAGGTACACAATAACATACACAGGTAGTAGATAAGGGGGTAAGAACAGGACAAGACAAGTAATGAATAGAAAGGTGGACATGGCACAGTATAACAGAAAGAATACAAAAGGCACATACAGACAGAGAGACAGACAGAGAGCTGGACAGAGAGATGGACAGAGCGACGGACAGAGCGACGGACAGAGAGACGGACAGAGAGATGGACAGAGAGACGGACAGAGAGACGGACAGAGAGATAGAAAGACAGATCCTTGCGTACCTCGAAAGCGATGATGAAGCCTAACCTAACAGCCAGGAGTTCCCAGTAAACCAGAGTGTAATTTCCATTGTTGTCCCTAAAGGCTTTATATCTACAGACAACACAGGGCACACAGCCAGGGTAAGAACAATAGGTCAGGGTTGTCAACATTAATTGTGCCATCTACTGGACAGACTTGGGCATTTACATTTACATTTTAGTCATTTAGCAGATGCTCTTATCCAGAGCGACTTACAGGAGCAATTAGGGTTAAGTGCCTTGCTCAAGGGCACATCGACAGATTTTTTACCTAGACGGCTTGGAGATTAGAACCAGCGACCTTTCGGTTACAGGCACAACGCTCTTAACCACTAAGCTACCTGCCGCATGACATTTAAAACATAATGAACATGGGAGTTTGACTTTCATGGAGTTTTGGTATGAAAATGCTTATAGCATTTGTTGGCAGTTGGCTAGTTTAAAGGGATAGTGCAAGATTTTGGCAATTAAGCCCTAAGTATGTAGATCAGGGATGGGCAAATGGAGGCCATGCAGTCTGCCCATGTTGTAGGCCCACAGATCAATTTCACATAAAAAGTCATATATTTTATGTACATTGAGTATAGAAAACATTAAGAACACCTGACATAGATTGACCAGGTGAATCCAGGTGAAAGCTCCGAACCCTTATTGATGTCACTTGTTAAATCCACTTCAATCAGTGTAGATGAAGGGGAGGAAACAGGATAAAGAAGGATTTTTAAGCCTTGAAACAATTGAGATATGGATTGTGTATGTGTGCCATTCAGAGGCTGAATGGTCAAGACAAAATATTTAAGTGCCTTTGAACGGGGTATGGTAGTAGGTGCCAGGCGCACCAGTTTGTGTCAAGAACTGCAACGCTGGTGGGGGGTTTACGCTCAACAGTTTCCTGTATGTATCAAGAATGGTCCACCACCCAAAAGACATCCAGCTAACTTGTCACAACTGATGAAAGCATTGGAGTCAACATGGGCCAGAATCCCTGTGGAATGCTTTCGACACCTTTTAGAGTCCATGCCCTGACGAATTGAGACTGTTCTGAGGGCAAAATGGGGGGTGCAACTCAATATTAGGAAGGTGTTCCTAATGTTTGGAATACTCACTGCACAAAAATATAAACGCAACACGCAACAATTTAAAATCTTTTACTGAGTTACTGTTCATATAAGGAAATCAGTCAATTGAAATAAATTCATTAGGGTCTAATCCTATGGATTTTACATGACTGGGAATACAGATATGCATCTGTTGATTACAGATACCTTTTAAAAAAAAGTAGGGGCGTGGATCAGAAAACCAGTCAGTATCTGGTGTGTCCACATTTGCCTAATTCAGCGCGACACATCTCCTTCGCATAGAGTTGATCAGGCTGTTGATTGTGGCCTGTGGAATGTTGTCCCACTCCTCTTCAATGGCTGTGCGAAGTTGCTGGATATTGGTGAGAACTGGAACACGCTGTCGTACACGTCGATCCAGAGCATCCCAAACATGCTCAATAGGTGACATGTCTGGTGAGTATGCAGGCCATGGAATAACTGGGACATTATCAGCTTCCAGGAATTGTGTACAGATCCTGGCAACATGGGGCCGTGCATGATCATGCTGAAACATGAGGTGATAGCGGCAGATGAATGGCACGAAAATGGGCCTCAAGATCTCTTCACGGAATCTCTGTGCATTCAAATTGCCACTGATAAAATGCAATTGTGTTCGTTGTCCATAGATTATGCATGCCCAAACTATAACCGCACCGCCACCGTCGGGCACACTGTTCACAACGTCGACATCAGCAAACCGCTCGCCCACACAACGCCATAAACGCTGTCTGCCATCTGCCCGGTATAGTTGAAACCGGGATTCATCCGTGAAGAGCACACTTCTCCAGCGTGCCAGTAGCAGTCAAAGGTGAGCATTTGCCCACAGAAGTCGGTTACGATGCCAAACTGCAGTCAGGTCAAGGGTGGTGAGGATGACGAGCACGCAGATAAGCTTCCCTGAAACGGTTTCTGACAGTTTGTGCAGAAATTATTCGGTTGTGCAAACCCACAGTTTCATCAGCTGTCTGGGTGGCTGGTCTCAGACGATCCCGCAGGTGAAGAAGCTGGATGTGGAGGTCCTGGACTGGCGTGGTTACATGTGGTCTGCGGTTGTAAGGCCAGTTGGTGCACCTGTGTAACGATCATGCTGTTTAATCAGCGTCTTGATATGCCACACCTGTCAGGTGGATGGATTATCTTGGCAAATGAGAAATGCTCACTAACAGCGATGTAAACAAATCTGTGCACATAATTTGAGAGAACTAAAATATTGTTGTGCGTATGGAACATTTCTGGGATCTTTTATTTCAGCTCATGAAACATGGGACCAACACTTTACATGTTCCGTTTATATTTTTGTTCAGTATATATATATATATATATATATATATATATATATATATATATATATATATATATATATATACAGTGGGGAGAACAAGTATTTGATACACTGCCGATTTTGCAGGTTTTCCTACTTACAAAGCATGTAGAGGTCTGTAATTTTTATCATAGGTACACTTCAACTGTGAGAGATGGAATCTAAAACAAAAATCCAGAAAATCACATTGTATGATTTTTAAGTAATTCATTTGCATTTTATTGCATGACATAAGTATTTGATCACCTACCAACCAGTAAGAATTCCGGCTCTCACAGACCTGTTAGTTTTTCTTTAAGAAGCCCTCCTGTTCTCCACTCATTATCTGTATTAACTGCACCTGTTTGAACTCGTTACCTGTATAAAAGACACCTGTCCACACACTCAATCAAACAGACTCCAACCTCTCCACAATGGCCAAGACCAGAGAGCTGTGTAAGGACATCAGGGATAAAATTGTAGACCTGCACAAGGCTGGGATGGGCTACAGGACAATAGGCAAGCAGCTTGGTGAGAAGGCAACAACTGTTGGCGCAATTATTAGAAAATGGAAGAAGTTCAAGATGACGGTCAATCACCCTCGGTCTGGGGCTCCATGCAAGATCTCACCTCGTGGGGCATCAATGATCATGATGAAGGTGAGGGATCATCCCAGAACTACACGGCAGGACCTGGTCAATGACCTGAAGAGAGCAGGGACCACAGTCTCAAAGAAAACCATTAGTAACACACTACGCCGTCATGGATTAAAATCCTGCAGCGCACGCAAGGTCCCCCTGCTCAAGCCAGCGCATGTCCAGTCCCGTCTGAAGTTTGCCAATGACCATCTGGATGATCCAGAGGAGGAATGGGAGAAGGTAATGTGGTCTGATGAGACAAAAATAGAGCTTTTTGGTCTAAACTCCTCTCGCCGTGTTTGGAGGAAGAAGAAGGATGAGTACAACCCCAAGAACACCATCCCAACCGTGAAGCATGGAGGTGGAAACATCATTCTTTGGGAATGCTTTTCTGCAAAGGGGACAGGACGACTGCACCATATTGAGGGGAGGATGGATGGGGCCATGTATCGCGAGATCTTGGCCAACAACCTCCTTCCCTCAGTAAGAGCATTGAAGATGGGTCGTGGCTGGGTCTTCCAGCATGACAACGACCCGAAACACACAGCCAGGGCAACTAAGGAGTGGCTCCGTAAGAAGCATCTCAAGGTCCTGGAGTGGCCTAGCCAGTCTCCAGACCTGAACCCAATAGAAAATCTTTGGAGGGAGCTGAAAGTCCGTATTGCCCAGCGACAGCCCCGAAACCTGAAGGATCTGGAGAAGGTCTGTATGGAGGAGTGGGCCAAAATCCCTGCTGCAGTGTGTGCAAACCTGGTCAAGACCTACAGGAAACGTATGATCTCTGTAATTGCAAACAAAGGTTTCTGTACCAAATATTAAGTTCTGCTTTTCTGATGTATCAAATACTTATGTCATGCAATAAAATGCAAATGAATTACTTAAAAATCATACAATGTGATTTTCTGGATTTTTGTTTTAGATTCCGTCTCTCACAGTTGAAGTGTACCTATGATAAAAATTACAGACCTCTACATGCTTTGTAAGTAGGAAAACCTGAAAAATCGGCAGTGTATCAAATACTTGTTCTCCCCACTGTATAATTGCAGGAAATGAACTCTTAAACTTCAAAATGATCTCTCCGCTGCCAAGAGGGGGGGTCGGTAAAATGTTTTTCTCGCAAGGTGGGGATGGATGTGGGTACGCAGACCCACGAGCCACTGCGGCCCCTCATGATGAGTTCAGATGTTTTGTGTGTCATGAATCCCACTTCCTGAGTCTGTTTTTGCCTGAGTTGCCTGTTTTCTGTCTTGGAGTCTGTTTCCTGAAGGTTCCTGAACGCACCCTGTCTGGTTGCCGGGCGACGAAGCTAGGCGGGAGATCTCTCGATTACTCGCAACCTGCATCTCATCAGCTGTCTGCACACCTGGTCCTGATCATCACCTCTTCATAAGCTCTGACCTGACATCCATTCCCTGCCGGATCGTTAGCCATGAACAGTATGTTGTGTCAGCGTATCAGCCTCAAAGTTACTAGAGTTAGTTTTGTTGTTTTGTACTTTTTGCTTGCCGTGTACTTACCTTCATTTACTCTGTCTACAGTCATTCTCCTGGAACATTCACCCAACCCCTGCCTGGTCGTCGGTGGCTTCTGTGCCATCATTGGATCTGCCTATTCACTCCCACCAACTCACCTCCGCTGCCCGCTCCGTCTCCTGGATTATTCTGCTTCTACATTTGAATCTGTAAATAAATACTCACCTTCGTTCTACTCACCTTGTCCTGGTCTGCTTCTGGGTTCTGCTTTAGAGAATCGTGACAGAACGATCCGGCCAAGGATGAACCCAGCGGACCTGGACTCTGTTCGCCATGCCATTACCCATCAGGAGAAGATGTTATGACAACACAGCACGGCGCTACAGGAGATAGCGTTGTCGGTTCGGAACTTTTCTGCCAGTCTGACGAGTATCCAGGCTCAGCTCAGTTTGCCGGCAGAGAATCCACCACCTGTTTCACCCCTCTCGCCTGCCGCTTCTGGAGCTGTTCCCTTCCGTGAGCCCAAGGTTCCGACGCCAGATAAGTACGAAGGGGATTTGGGAAGATGCCGTTCATTTCTTATGCAGTGTGGATTAGTGTTTGATCTGCAGCCCCACTCTTACGCCACAGACAAGGCTAGGATAGCATTTGCTATTGAACTGCTGCATGGTAGAGCTCTGGAGTGGGCTTCAGCCGTATGGGAACGACAGGACACCTAAATGGCGTCATACCAGGAGTTCACAGCAGAGATGAGGAAGCTGTTTGACCATCCAGTCCGAGGTAAGGACGCAGCTAAGCGTTTGTTTTCTCTTCGCCAAGGAGCTCGCAGTGTTGCCGACTTTGTTATTGAAATCAGGACATTGGCTGTGGAGAGTGGGTGGTATGAGGAGTCACTACAAGCGGTTTTTTATCAGGGGTTGTCGGAACAACTCAAGGATGAGTTGATCTTTTATCCTGAGCCTAGTGACCTGGACCGGTTGGTAGCATTATCTAGTCGGGTGGATAACAGAGTCTGAGAGAGAAGGAGGGAGAAGCAATGGGTCCGTCCAATCAATCAGCTACTCGGTTACCATTCGGGTCAGGAGTGGACCAGAACGAGTCGATCGTTATTCACCTCACGGGATTAGTGGAGGGGTCCTGCCTCCAGATTCTGAAACCATGCAAGTGGGGTGGCACGGGTTAACCAAGGAGGAGCGCCAACGTAGACGTGAGACCAACAGCTGCCTCTACTGTGGTAACTCGGGACATTAGCGAGTTTAGCGATTAACGCTTTTATCGATTCAGGTGCCGATGGCAGCTTTATGGATGCCGACTTGGTGGAACAGCTGGGGCTTTCAAAGGAGCAATTACCGGAAGCCATTGAAGCTACCACTCTGAACGGCAGTAGTCTGGCACGTATCACTATGAGGACTGAACCTGTTAAGATGCTGTTGTCAGGGAATCATTCAGAGGTTATCTCCTTCTTCATTCTGGCTTCTCCCCATGTTCATCTGGTTCTTGGATACCCCTGGCTGAGAGAACACAATCCCACGTTTGATTGGGTGACTGGCAAGGTAACTAGTTGGAGCATGGAATGTCATGCTAACTGCCTTAAGACTGCCTGTTCCCATTCTGTTCCCAGTCAGGTCATTGATCCTACCCCCCCAGATTTGTTCCTGGTTCCTGAAACATATCACGATTTGGGTGAAGTGTTCAGTAAACAGAAGGCTCTGTCACTTCCTCCCCACCGACCATATGATTGTGCGATTAACCTGTTCCCTGGAGCTGCCTATCTCAAGGGACATTTATACAGTATCTCTCGACCTGAACGTGAAGCTTTGGAGACCTACATAAAGGAGTCTCTAGCTGCTGGTCTCATTCGTCCTTCGTCATCACCCCTGGGAGCAGGTTTATTTTTTGTGAGTAAGAAGGATGGCTCTCTTCGACCGTGTATTGATTATCAGGGGTTGAATGATATTACGGTCAAGAACAAGTATCCCCTGCCTTTGATGAGCTCTGCTTTCGACTCCTTACAGGGTGCTACTGTGTTCACTAAGCTGGATCTACGCAATGCGTATCATCTGGTCCGGATCAGAGTGGGGGACGAGTGGTTGACTGGGTTCAATACACCTATGGGACACTTCGAGTACCAAGTGATGCCGTTTGGATTGACCAATGCTCCAGCAGTGTTCCAGAGCATGGTAAATGACGTTCTGAGAGATATGATCGGTCTATTTGTGTTCGTGTACCTGGATGACATTCTCATCTTCTCTAAGGAGCTTTCCAGCCACGTCCAGCATGTCAAGCAGGTTCTGCAGCGATTGTTGGAGAACCGCCTGTTTGTGAAGGCAGAGAAGTGTGATTTCCACGCCCACACTACATCCTTTCTCGGGTACATAATCTCCAGGGGAGAGATTAGGATGGACCAAGAGAAGGTTAGGGCGGTTCTGGATTGGGCCCAGCCCGGTACGAGATTGCAGCTCCAGAGGTTTCTGGGGTTTGCGAATTTCTATCGTAGATTTATCCGTGATTACAGCCGTGTGGTCGCTCCATTAACTGCCCTGACTTCTAGCACCAGAACCTTCTGTTGGAATCCTGAGGCAGACCGAGCATTTCTGGATTTGAAGAGTCGATTCACCAACGCCCCGATTCTCTCTCAACCTGACACTGCCCGTCAGTTTGTCGTTGAAGTGGACGCGTCTGATGTGGGGGTTGGCGCCATCCTGTCCCAGCGAAGCTCCACTGACGGAAAACTCCATCCCTGCGCCTTCTACTCGTCATCTCTCGTCTGCGGAGAGAAACTATGATGTGGGTAACCGGGAGCTTCTCGCGGTGAAACTTGCCTTGGAGGAGTGGCGTCACTGGTTGGAGGGGGCGGAGCAACCGTTTATTGTCTGGACTGACCACAAGAAACTTGCTTACGTGCAATCGGCTAGATGTCTCAACTCCCGTCAGGCCAGGTGGGCTTTGTTTTTTGGACGCTTTAATTTTTCCCTGACTTTCCGACCGGGTTCTAAGAACGGCAAGGCGGACGCCTTGTCCCGGATGTTCTCCAAGACGGAGGAGGGTGGGGCCAAGACTGAGACGATTCTTCCCCAGAACCTCGTTGTGGGAGCAGTTACGTGGAGGATTGAGGAGGAGGTTATGGCGGCCCTTCGGACGCAGCCCGGTCCCGGTAACGGTCCACCCGGTCGGTTGTTTGTGCCTGAGTCCGTCCATTCTGCTGTCCTCCAATGGTCTCACGCCAGCAAGATGGCTTGTCACCCTGGCGTGGCTCGGACGATGGCGTTACTACGCATACGATTTTGGTGGCCTGCCATGGGAGAAGATACCCGGAGGTTTGTTGCTGCCTGTCCAGTTTGTGCACAGAATAAGAGTACCAATCGGCCCAGCTCTGGACTTCTTCACCCCCTACCTATTCCCCGGCGACCATGGTCGCATCTGGCCCTGGACTTTGTCACTGGGTTGCCCCCTTCTGATGGGAACACGGTCATTCTGCCGATTGTGGACAGATTCAGCAAGTTCGCCCACTTTGTGCCCGTCTCCAAGCTTCCCTCTGCCTCTGAGACATCCAAGATCCTTGTTAGGGAGGTTTTCAGGGTCCACGGGTTGCCCAGTGACGTAATTTCCGACCATGGTACTCAGTTTACCTCTGCTGTCTGGAAATCCTTCTGTTTGGCCATTGGAGCTACAGTCAGTCTCACATCTGGATTTCACCCCCAATCTAATGGTCAGGCGGAGAGAGCCAACCAGAAGATGGAATCCACGCTGCGCTGCCTTGTCTCCTCCAACCCCACCTCTTGGGTCTCTCAGTTGCCATGGGTCGAGTATGCCCACAATACTCTCCCTACATCTGCCACTGGGATGTCTCCCTTCCAGTGCCTGTACGGCTACCAACCTCCCTTGTTTCCTTCTCAGGAGAAGGATCTCTCGGTTCCCTCTGTCCAGGCCACATTCGTCGTTGCCACCGGACTTGGCATCGGGCCAGAAAGGCCCTCCTTAGAGTTTCTGACCGGTATCAGCTCCAGGTGAATCGTCACCGTATTCCAGCCCCCGCTTATGCCATCGGAGATAAGGTCTGGTTGGCTACACGGGATCTTCCTCTGCGGACTAAGTCGAAGAAGCTGTCACCGAAGTTCATTGGTCCGTTTGTGGTGGAGAGAGTGATTAATCCTGTTGTGGTTCGACTCAAATTGCCTAGGACGCTCAGAGTCCATCCCACCTTTCATGTCTCCTGCCTCAAGCCTGTTCTCCTCAGCCCTCTGCTGCCCCCTCCGCCTCCTGCTCCTCCTCGGATGATCGGAGGTGGTCCTGTCTACACGGTGCGCCGCATCATGGATTCCAGACGGCGGGGTCGGGGTTTCCAGTATCTCGTGGACTGGGAGGGGTATGGTCCTGAGGAGAGGAGTTGGTTTCCTCGGCGTCAGATCCTTGATGCTGACCTCCTTCGTGACTTCTACCTCCTCCATCCTGGCGCTCCGGGTAGTCCGCCCGGTGGTGTTCGTCGGAGGGGGGGTACTGTCATGAATCCCGCTTCCTGAGTCTGTTTCTGCCTGAGTTGCCTGTTTTCTGTCTTGGAGTCTGTTTCCTGAAGGTTCCTGAACGCACCCTGTCTGGTTGCCGGGCGACGAAGCTAGGCGGGAGATCTCTCGATTACCTGCATCTCATCAGCTGTCTGCACACCTGGTCCTGATCATCACCTCTTCATCCATTCCCTGCCGGATCGTTAGCCATGAACAGTATGTTGTGTCAGCGTATCAGCCTCAAAGTTACTAGAGTTAGTTTTGTTGTTTTGTACTTTTTGCTTGCCGTGTACTTACCTTCGTTTACTCTGTCTACAGTCATTCTCCCGGAACATTCACCCCACCCCTGCCTGGTCGTCGGTGGCTTCTGTGCCATCATTGGATCTGCCTATTCACTCCCACAAACTCACCTCCGCTGCCCGCTCCGTCTCCTGGATTATTCTGCTTCTACATTTGAATCTGTAAATAAATACTCACCTTCGTTCTACTCACCTTGTCCTGGTCTGCTTCTGGGTTCTGCTTTAGAGATTCGTGACATTGTGGCCCCCACCCCAATCAAAGTTGCCCATCTCTGATGTAGATAAAGGGCTGAATTGCAAGAATCTCGCACTATCCCTTTAACAAAACCAAAGTGTGGATTGCAGTCACTCCTTTTCCATAGACTGCTGCCAAGCTATGGAATCACATATCTAAACATGTTATTTCACTGAACTATGCCTTTAAGTTTGTACAACAGCTATACTGTATCCACTATATTGTGTTCCAGTGTGTATTTATGATCACAATTACCTGCACATGGGATGGCTGGTGTAGCTGGGAGGAGCATAGGCCAGAGTGAAATTAACATATCCGTTCAGATCGTTGTCAAACTTGTACTGGTAGAGCAGTCGTGGTAAGAAATCCGACGTGAAGGCGATCAAGAAAGCCTGAAAGGGGTAGATTGATATACAAAAGTATTTTATGGTACAGTAAATTAAAATGAACACAAATGATAAAAACTCTACATAATAATATTGGAATCATTTTAATATACTGCTTAAAGTGACATTACAAAATAAAAGTTGATCAGATTTTTGAATTTAAAAGAATACAGCACACGGGTAATGATGAGGTCATCACTGTGCGACTCACGTTGACGATGACGGACAGGTGCGACAGGGCCTCCAGGATGTTAAACCACACGCCGATGTTCTGGGCGCGCTCGGCCACAGGCCGCCGGTACTCACACACAAACTTGTGGGCGTCCAGGCGCACCTCGGCCCAGTTGTTGAGTAGGGCGAAGAGCGGCGCCAGAGGGAACGCTGCCACAAAGATTGTGATGAAGCCAAACTGGAGCACTGTGGGACGGATTGAGAAGGTCATACGTTAGCAACCCTACTGAGGTAGTTGGGGGATAAGGGTGGGGGGAGTAGACAGGGGAGAGATTGTTCTTTATTCTTATGATAATATAAGACAAAGTAATGCATTCACAATACATCAACAATATCCACTTGTAAGAACAAAAAAGTCATGAAATATTGATAGCAAGATTTACTAATTTTTATGTAATCAAACCAATTTGGGTTTGTTCTTTGTTTGTGTAGTTTTGAGTTCTATTAACTTGATGGATTTGTTAACTTTTATAACACTTTATGTAATTAATTTCACTTTTAGCCTTCAAAGATTGTATTGCTTGTATGCAACAGAAATAAGTACAAATCCACTGAATCCATAAGGAATCTATTTCGGGTCGGAAAATGACTCCTACTGCTAACTCTCAGAGTGTTGTTGTTGTCTTACCGATCTCCAGGTACTCCTCAAACAGGCCCTCACACTCCACCAGCTGATAGTCCTCCTCCCACCGCCGAGGCTCCTGGCAAGCCTTCGTTCCCCGCACCTTATTCAGCGCCCTCTTCTGTTGCCACGCCTTCACCTTACTAAGGAGAGGAGGACAGGAGGAGAAGAGAGGAGAGAATGAGCAAGGAGGGGTGTAGAACAATGCAAATAGAGAGAGCATTTCTCAGCACCTACAGCACTCCCACCATAGCTCCTTTGCTGGCTGGGCCAATACTGCAGTACAGTATACTAAAGCCACACTGTACCACCCACACAGAGTTCCTATCATTATACAGAAACCATGCAGACTCTCACACGCTAGAAAAAAAAATCTGAGGCAAACACTACTAGACACATCTCTTTGTGCTTAAGACAACTCTTCATTGTCATGCTACAGTGCCTTCAGAAAGTATTCACACCACTTGAGTTTTTCCACATTTTGTTGTGTTACAAAGTGGGATTAAAATGGATTTAATTGTCATTTTTTTGTCAACGATCTACACAAAATACTCTAATGTCAAAGTAGACGAAAGATTCAACATTTGTATAATTTTTTTAAAATAACACTAATATACTGTATCTTGATTAGATACAGTAAGTATTCAACCCCCTGAGTCAATACATGTTAGAATCCCCTTTGGCAGGGATTACAGCTGTGAGTCTTTCTGGGTAAGTCTCTAAGAGCTTTCCACACCTGGATTGTGAAACATTTGCCCATTATTATTTTAAAAAAGTCTTCAAGCTCTGTCAAAGTTGATCACTGCTAGACAACCATTTTTAGGTCTTGCCATAGATTTTCAACCAGATTTAACTCAAAACTGTAACTCGGCCACTCAAGAACATTCACTGTCTTCTTGGTAAGCAACTCCAGTGTAGATTTGGCCTTGTATTTTAGGTTATTGTCTTGCTAAATGGTGAATTCATCTCCCAGTGTCTGGTGGAAAGCAGACTGAACCATGTTTTCCTCTAGGATTTTGCCTGTGCTTAGCTCCATTACGTTTCTTTTTTATCCTGAAAAACTCCCCAGTCCTTAATGATTACAAGCATTCCCATAACATGCTGCATCCACCATTATGCTTAAACATATGGAGAGTGGTACTCAGTAATGTGTTGTATTGGATTTGCCCCAAACATAACACTTTGTATTCAGGAAAAAACATTAATTGCTTTGCCACATTTTTTGCAGTATTACTTTACTGCCTTGTTGCAAACAGGATACATGTTTTGGAATATTTGTATTCTGTACAGGCTTCCTTCTTTTCACTCTGTCAATTAGGTTAGTATTGTGAAGTAACTACAATGTTGATCCATCCTCAGTTTTCTCCTATCACAGCCATTAAACTATGTAACTGTTTTAAAGTCACAATTGGCCTCATGGTGAAATCCCTGAGCGGTTTGCTTCCTCTCCGGCAACGGAGTTAGGAATGACGCCTGTATCTTTGTAGTGACTGGGTGTATTGATACACCATCCAAAGTGTAATTAATAACTTTTTTTTTTTTTTACCCATCTACCAATAGGTGCCCTTCTTTGCAAGGCATTGGAAAACCTCCCTGGATTTTGTGGTTTAATCTGTGTTTGAAATTCACTGCTCAACTGAGGGACCTTACAGATAATTGTATGTGTGGGGTACAGAGATTAGGTAGTGTTGGATTCTAACTTGAAATATACATATTAGAACTTATTGATTACATTACATGGGTGAATAGGAACTTTGTGTATGGAAAGTTACTGAGTGAGACGAGAGGCAATATTCCAAAACATGTTATTGTTGAATATTACATTCCTAAGGAAGGAGGTAAAGAGCAACAATCTAGTCAGTTCCTGATAAGGCAGGCCAGTTTTGGTGAAATTAGTACCAGGAGGGATGTGGAACTTAACTCAAGATAAGGTCAACAGTTGAAGAGAGAAGAAACCTCTGGGAGGGGGGCCAGAGAGGCCCGCTACAATGACCCTTTAACTATAGTCCACACACACACAATACCAATGAGAGGAACAGACTCAGTGTTCTTGCCTAGCAACACAGACAGATTGTTTATCCTAGTCATATAAGGAGGTGACTCCGCCTAATCGGAAAAGTATAAATATATGCTTGTGTGACTTGTATGTGTGTCTGCAGCTAAAGCACCTAGTGGGTTGAATAGACTTGGTTTTAGCTTTTTCTAGTCGTCCGTTTGAATTTTTACTCTATTTGTTCAGACCTAACAGTAGGCATTCAAAAATCATGTTAAACACTATTATTCCACACAGAGTGAGTTCATGCAACTTATTATGTGACTTGTTAAGCAAATGTTTACTCATGAACTTATTTAGGCTTGCCATAACAAAGGGGTTGAATACTTATTACATTTACATTTACATTTTAGTCATTTAGCAGACGCTCTTATCCAGAGCGACTTACAGTTAGTGATTACATATTTTTTTTATACTGGCCCCACGTGGGAATCAAACCCACAACCCTGGCGTTGCAAACGCCATGCTCTATCAACTGAGCTACATCCCTGCCGGCCATTCCCTCCCCTACCCTGGACGACGCTGGGCCAATTGTGCGCCGCCCATGAGTCTCCCGGTCGCGGCCGGCTGCGACAGAGCCTGGATTCGAACCAGGATCTCTAGTGGCACAGTTAGCACTGCGATGCAGTGCCTTAGACCACTGCGCCACTCAGGACTGCGACCACTGCGCCACTCACTTATTGACTCAAGACAGTTCAGCTTTTCATTTTGAATTAATTTGTAAAAATGTCTAACAACATAATTCCACTTTGACATTATGGGGTATTGTGTGTGGGCCAGTGACAAAATAATCTACATTTAATCAATTTTAAATTCAGGCTGTAACATAACTTAATGTGGAAAAAGTCAAGGTGTGTGAATACTTTCTGAAGGCACTGGTCGTGGTCAAAGGTTTTGAGTATTACACAAGTATTGGTCTTCACAAAGTTTGCTGCTTCAGTGTTATGAGATATTTTTGTCAGATGTTATTATGGTATACTGAAGTATAATTACAAGCATTCCATAAGTGTCAAATGCTTTTATTGACAATTACATTACGTTTATGCAAAGAGTCAATATTTGCAGTGTTGACCCTTCTTTTTCAAGACCTCTGCAATCCGCCCTGGCATATTGTCAATTAACTTCTGGGCCACATCCTGACTGATGGCAGCCCATTCTTGCATGATCAATGCTTGGAGTTTGTCAGAATTGGTGGGGTTCTGTTTGTCCACCCGCCTCTTGAAGATTGACCACAAGTTCTGGGGAGTTTCCTGGCCATGGACCCAAAATGTCGATGTTTTGTTCCCCGAGCCACTTAGTTATCACTTTTGCCTTATGGCAAGGTGCTCCATCATGCTGGAAAAGGCATTGGTCGTCACCAAACTGTTCTTGGATGGTTGGGAGAAGTTGCTCTCGGAGGATGTGTTGGTACCATTCTTTATTCTTGGCTGTGTTCTTAGGCAAAATTGTGAGTGAGCCCACTCTCTTGGCTGAGAAGCAACCCCACACATGAATGGTCTCAGGATGTTTTACTGTTGGAATGACACAGGACTGATGGTAGCGCTCACCTTGTCTTCTCCGGACAAGGTGTTTTCCAGATGCCCCAAACAATTGTTAAGGGAATTAATCAGAGAAAATGACTTTACCCCAGTCGTCAGCAGTCCAATCCCTGTACCTTTTGCAGAATATCAGTCTGTCCCTGATGTTTTTCCTGGAGAGAAGTGGCTTCTTTGCTGCCCTTCTTGACACCAGGCCATCCTCCAAAAGTCTTCGCCTCACTGTGCGTGCAGATGCACTCACTCCTGCCTGCTGCCATTCCTGAGCAAGCTCTGCACTGGTGGTGCCCCGATCCCACAGCTGAATAAAATTTAGGAGACGGTCCTGGCGCTTGCTGGACTTTCTTGGGCGCCCTGACGCCTTCTTCACAACAATTGAACCTCTCTCCTTGAAGTTCTTGATGATCCGATAAATGGTTGATTTAGGTGCGATCTTACTAGCAGCAATATCCTTGCCTGTGAAGCCCTTTTTGCGCAAAGCATTGATGACGGCACGTGTTTCCTTGCAGGTAACCATGGTTAACAGAGGAAGAACAATGATTTCAAGCACCACCCTCCTTTTAAAGCTTCCAGTCTGTTATTCTAACTCAATCAGCATGACAGAGTGATCTCCAGCCTTGTCCTCGTCAACACTCTCACCTGTGTTAACGAGAGAATCACTGACATGATGGCAGCTGGTCCTTTTGTGGCAGGGCTGAAATGCAGTGGAAATGTTTTTTTGGGATTAAGTTCATTTTCATGGCAAAGAGGGACTTTGCAATTAATTGCAATTCATCTGATCACTCTTCATGACATTCTGGAGTATATGCAAATTGCCATAATCAAAACTGAGGCAGCAGACTTTGTGAAAATTAGTATTTGTGTCATTCTCAAAACTTTTGACCACGACTGTATATGGACAACAGAAGGGTTGGCTAAAGCAAAGCAGATCGTGCTGCCAAATAAATAGTACTTTCATGCCAAAAAAGTGAGACAAAGGATGACATAATCATAACTTCCAAATGTTCACTTAGTCATGCATTGATGTCAATGGTAGACTAAGAGAAAATTAGACTTAAAGCTGCAATATGTAACTTTTTGGGTGACTTGACCAAATTCACATAGAAATGTGTGTTATAGATCTGTCATTTTCATTGAATGCAAGTCTAAGAAGCGGTTGATCTGTTATATGTGTACTATTTCTATGCTTCCCGTTTTTGCATCTTTTACTTTCAGTTTTGTACACCAGCTTCAAACAGCTGAAAATACAACATTTTTGATTCTCTACCCTATACTTGATTGTTTTGTCACATAAACTGAAATTAATAGAATTATTAAGCGATTTCTGCATAGTGCATCTTTAAGTGGAAGTTAGGATTCGCCCCAGAGTTAGAAGTAGGAGAGTCAGGAATGAAACATACGGGATGACAAACTCCTGAACATTGCTGATGAGCTGTTTCCCCACCATGATGATGAAGAGCTGCTCAGCCAGTTCAATGAGACAACCCCCTGGACCACACTGAAACACACACACACACACACACACACACACACACACACACACACACACACACACAAAGCAGAGACACACACAGAAATGCACAACATCAATATACTGGTACACACTTACATCAGGTAACATGAAAAGGTCTGTATGAGAACATAGCTCTTGGTATGCAAAATGGGTTGTAATTTCTGAAAACTTACATCTTCGTTTCTCATGCCAAGCAAGGTACCATAGTGTCCAGGATAACCCACAAACCTGCCAAATAGAATAGGGTTTTCAAACCAGTCAATACATTACATTTACATTATTTAGCAGACACTCTTATCCAGAGTGACTTACAGTTAGTGAATGCATACATTTTCATACTGGCCCCCCGTGGGAAACGAACCCACAACCCTGGCGTTGCAAGTGCCATGCTCTATCAACTGAGCTACAGGGGACTATACCAGCTGCATCATCCAACAATAAACACTACCTTCCATTCTCACCTTCCCTTGAAGAATGCCACATAGAAGGGAGAGGAGTAGAAGTTGACAAACTGGAACACAAACACCTTGAAGGTAAACGCATCTTCGTACTGGGTCTGTGTTCTGTGCATCTCTGTCCAAACATCCCAAAACAATCAAATCAAACAATAACAAATCTTTAAACAAATATGAATCCATGAAAGTAAGAGAAACACCTTTGAGGGTAAGATTATACATTAAATGCACTTTACAGGAACCCATTTGCATATACTGTACTGTAATGACACTACCACTTTCAATATACTACTTAATACTTAAATAGTCTTCACACTTATCTGATAGACAATGTTTTTTTTATTTTAGGCCACTGTGATTGATGCAGACCCTTAATCTAATTCCAAGGAAGTGGATTTCCCTGTGGGTAGATGTATTAGGTGGAAGTGTATTGACTGAGGCAGAGGGAGAGGTGGCTGAGGGCCGTGTTCTTACCCCATTTAGTGAGCTGCAGTGCCAACGCAGTATAGACCTGCCCCATCAGCAGAATCAGGGCCAGATTCACCATACTGCTGGAGATATTAGCAATGTTCCCTGCCTGAGGGAACACACACACAGAAAATCTAAGCTAATGTATCCAAGCTAATGTATCAATCCGAGCTAATGTACAGCATCTGTTAGCATTAGCTAAATGCAGGATGTCAGCCATTATCAGGTGTTTTGAAGGGTATTCTGATCCAGTGTCAGCAGCTTTATTCATCAGAGCACAGTGTATTGTACTGTACCTGAGTGCGCAGCACAACGCTGCCTGTGCGGTACATCATCACACTCACTATCCCACGGTACATGATCACTGTCACCAGGAAAATCATCACCACACACAGCTGGGGACAGGGGTAGACAGAGGAAAGAGGAGTGAGGAGAATAAAATGAATATTAGTCCAAATACACCTTATTTACACACTCGTGTCTCAAATACAGTAAACTAAAATGGCATCCTTTCCTGGCCTTTTCCTCATCAGTAGGGTATGATGTTTTGCCAACTCCTTTAGTCATTGAAGCGCTTTGAGATTCTTTGAAAAGCGCTATATAAGTTGAATAAATTATTATTATTGTCATGTCAGTGACAGATCTGGGACCCGGCTACCCCTGGCGTACTCAAACACGTCAATAACCATAGAGCAAAGGACACGAAGAGAGTAAAACTCAGTCTTACCATGATGATGATGACCATGGAGCCAGTGAGCATGCGGGACAGCCGGGCCTTCTTTGGGAAGTAGGGCTCTTTCACTCCCGTCACTGGGTTGTGCTCTATAGAAGGAGCCATGGCCGCAAACTCAGGCCGCGGACGCTCCTAGATACACACACACGCACCAATGGGGGACATATGTTCAGTGGTGTAAAGTACTTAAGGAAAAATACTTTAAAGTACTTAAGTAGTTTTTTGGGGTATCTGTACTTTACTTTACTATTTATATTTTTGCCAACTTTTACTTTTACTCCACTACATTCCTAAAGGAAATAATGTACTTTTTACTCCATACATTTTCCCTGACACACAAAAGTACTCGTTACATTTAGAATGCTTAGCAGGACAGAAAAATTGTCCAATTCAAGACAACATCCCTGGTCATCCCTACTATCTCTGATCTGGCAGACTCACCAAACACAAATGCTTCATTTGTAAGTGTGCAAAGCTGTCATCAAGGCAAAGGGGGGCTACTTTGAAGAATCTCAAATATAAAATATATTTTGATTTGTTTAACACTTTTTTGGTTACTACATGTTTCCATATGGGTTATTTATTACAATGTAGAAAATAGTAAAAATAATGAAAAACCCTGGAATGAGTAGGTGTGTCCAAACTTTTGACTGGTACTGTATTTGTTCAGTATAGTATTTTACTGGGTGACTTTCACTTTTACTTGAGTCATTTTCTATTAAGGTATTTTTACTTTTACTTAAGTATGACAATTGGGTACTTTTTCCATCACTGCATATGTTAACAAGCAGTCTCCATATCTGTGAACTATACTACAGTAAAACTGGATAAAGATGTGCCCTTTTTCAAGAACTGGGTTAATCAAATCAAATCAAATTTTATTGGTCACATGCGCCGAATACAACAGGTGCAGACATTACAGTGAAATGCTTACTTACAGCCCTTAACCAACAGTGCATTTATTTTAAACAAAAAAAGTAAGAATAAAACAACAACAAAAAAAAGTGTTGAGAAAAAAAGAGCAGAAGTAAAATAAAGTGACAGTAGGGAGGCTATATATACAGGGGGGTACCGTTGCAGAGCCAATGTGCGGGGGCACCGGCTAGTTGAGGTAGATGAGGTAATATGTACATGTGGGTAGAGTTAAAGTGACTATGCATAAATACTTAACAGAGTAGCAGCAGCGTAAAAAGGATGGGGTGGGGGGGCAGTGCAAATAGTCCGGGTAGCCATGATTAGCTGTTCAGGAGTCTTATGGCTTGGGGGTAGAAGCTGTTGAGAAGTCTTTTGGACCTAGACTTGGCACTCCGGTACCGCTTGCCGTGCGGTAGCAGAGAGAACAGTCTATGACTAGGGTGGCTGGAGTCTTTGACAATTTTGAGGGCCTTCCTCTGACACCGCCTGGTATAGAGGTCCTGGATGGCAGGAAGTTTTGCCCCAGTGATGTACTGGGCCGTACGCACTACCCTCTGTAGTGCCTTGCGGTCAGACGCCAAGCAGTTGCCATACCAGGCGGTGATGCAACCAGTCAGGATGCTCTCGATGGTGCAGCTGTAGAATTTTTTGAGGATCTGAGGACCCATGCCAAATCTTTTTAGTCTCCTGAGGGGGAATAGGCTTTGTCGTGCCCTCTTCACGACTGTCTTGGTGTGTTTGGACCATGATAGTTCGTTGGTGATGTGGACACCAAGGAACTTGAAGCTCTCAACCTGTTCCACTACAGCCCCGTCGATGAGAATGGGGGCGTGCTCAGTCCTCTTTTTTTTCCTGTAGTCCACAATCATCTCCTTTGTCTTGGTCACGTTGAGGGAGAGGTTGTTGTCCTGGCACCACACGGCCAGATCTCTGACCTCCTCCCTATAGGCTGTCTCATCGTTGTCGGTGATCAGGCCTACCACTGTTGTGTCGTCGGCAAACTTAATGATGGTGTTGGAGTCGTGCCTGGCCATGCAGTCATGGGTGAACAGAGAGTACAGGAGGGGACTGAGCATGCACCCCTGAGGGGCCCCCGTGTTGAGGATCAGTGTGGCAGATGTGTTGTTACCTACCCTTACCACCTGGGGGCGGCCCGTCAGGAAGTCCAGGATCCAGTTGCAGAGGGAGGTGTTTAGTCCCAGGATCCTTAGCTTAGTGATGAGCTTAGAGGGCACTATGGTGTTGAATGCTGAGCTGTAGTCAATGAATAGCATTCTCACGTAGGTGTTCCTCTTGTCCAGGTGGGAAAGGGCAGTGTGGAGTGCGATAGAGATTGCATCATCTGTGGATCTGTTGGGGCGGTATGCAAATTGGAGTGGGTCTAGGGTTTCTGGGATTATGCTGTTGATGTGAGCCATGACCAGTCTTTCAAAGCACTTCATGGCTACAGACGTCAGTGCTACGGGTCGGTAGTCATTTAGGCAGGTTATCTTAGAGTTCTTGGGCACGGGGACTATGGTGGTCTGCTTGAAACATGTTGGTATTACAGACTCAGTCAGGGACATGTTGAAAATGTCAGTGAAGACACTTGCCAGTTGGTCAGCACATGCTCGGAGTACACGTCCTGGTAATCCGTCTGGCCCTGCGGCCTTGTGAATGTTGACCTGCTTAAAAGTCTTACTCACATCGGCTACGGAGAGCGTGATCACATAGTCATCCGGAACAGCTGGTGCTCTCATGCATGCTTCAGTGTTGCTTGCCTCGAAGCGAGCATAGAAGTGGTTTAGCTCGTCTGGTAGGCTTGTGTCACTGGGCAGCTCGCGGCTGTGCTTCCCTTTGTAGTCTGTAATAGTTTTCAAGCCCTGCCACATCCGACGAGCGTCAGAGCCAGTGTAGTATGATTCAATCTTAGACCTGTATTGACTCTTTGCCTGTTTGATGGTTCGTCGGAGGTCATAGCGGGATTTCTTATAAGCGTCCGGGTTAGAGTCCCGTTCCTTGAAAGCGGCAGCTCTACCCTTTAGCTCAGTGCGGATGTTTCCTGTAATCCATGGCTTCTGGTTGGGGTATGTACGTACGGTCACTGTGGGGACGACATCATCGATGCACTTATTGATGAAGCCAGTGACTGATGTGGTGTACTCCTCAATGCTGTCTGAAGAATCCCGGAACATGTTCCAGTCTGTGCTAGCAAAACAGTCCTGTAGCTTAGCATCTGCGTCATTTTAGGTTACTTTACAAATATGTGACCAATCATGTGAAATGAGGCTCAACAGTTTTGTTGATTCTCTGTTTTTATAGTATGTACAGTAACACATATCACAGAATTATGAAAGTATATAAATTGAAATGAATGAAAATCTTTATAATGAATTGGCTATTATCCAGACCTCTTCCTCCTGGAAGTCCATGCAGTCCCAGTGGTGAGCCAGGGTGGCCATCTTGCGTTTCCAGTACTCCAGGAAGGTGACAGACCAAAAGGACATGAACACACTGAAGAAGACTGTCCCGGGGTGGTCAAACAGGTAGCCCACCTGCCAACACACAACATGGGCCTGTCATCTATGGATTCATTATAGTGGGACGGCTAAGCTATCCATAATGATTGTTCATTATTGTGATAAAAGCAACACATTTGGCATAGTGGTGGATTTATGTATCCTGAAAATATTTCAATAAGCACATCAAACAGTCATCCCCTTGTTAGTGTAAATGTCCAGCATACAATACCTTAGCCATGGGGCAGATATCAGACATGTTCCAGGGCTTGCAGGTCTTACAGAGAGGACACATCAGGTAGCTGGCCCCACTATTACAGATCTCCTTGCTGTGGACAGCCAGACACACAATCACAGACACAGACTTCACTACTTTTAGTCCAGTCTGTGTCCGAAATGGCACCCTATTTCATTTATACAGATGTTGGATCTTAATTTGACCCCTTTCGTCGCAGGAGGAAAATAATCCTGAAGCAGGAGGATTTTAATACCTGAAGAAATATTTAGAATCGATGCCAGGGGGCAGCTGGAAGCAGTGTTTGTATCCAATGCAGTACCGTACCTACATTGTTAACCTGGCGCATACGAAGATGGCGGCCTCGCGACTAGCTCTTAGGAAACTTTGCAGTATTTTGTTTTTTTATGTAATTTTTTTTTACATTATTAACTCAGAAAGTGTTTTGCATCATTACATACAGCCGGGAAAAACTATTGGATATCAGAGCGGCGGTAACTCACCAGCATTACGACCAGGAATACGACTTTCCTGAAGCAGATCCTTTGTTTGCTCTCCCCAGGGCAACTGAACTGATTCCAGCGGCTGACCCAAAACATCGCCGGCGGCGGAGAGGCACTCGGAGCGGCCTGCTGGTTCGATTTAGGAGGCGAGCACACCACCCACCGCTTCCGAGTATATTACTCTCTAATGTTCAATCTTTGGTTAACAAGGTCGATGAACTACGAGCAAGGATTTATTTCCAGAGAGACATCAAGGCATGTAACATACTCTGCTTCACGGAAACATCGGTCCAGCCAGAGGGGTTCTCAGTTCATCGCGCAGACAGGAATAAATATCTCTCCGGGAAGCAGAAGGGCGGAGGTGTGTGTTTCATGATTAACGACTCATGGTGTAATTGTAGTAACATACAGGAACTCGAGTCCTTCTGTTCACCCGACCTAGAATTTCTCACAATCAAATGCCGACCGTATTATCTCCCAAGATAATTTTCTTCGGATATAGTCACGGCCGTGTATATCCCCCCTCAAGCCGATACCTCGACGGCCCTCAAAGAACTTCACTGGACCTTATGCAAACTGGAAACCACATATCCTGAGGCTGTATTTATTGTAGCCAGGGATTTAAAAAAAGCAAATTTGAGGACTAGGCTGCCGAAGTTCTATCAACATTTAAAAAAACATTTTTAGTCATTTTTGCAGACGCTCTTATCCAGAGCGACTTACAGAAGCAATTAGGGTTAAGCACCTTGCTCAAGGGCACATCGACAGATTTTTCACCTAGTCGGCTGGGGGATTAGAACCAGCGACCTTTCGGTTACTGGCACTACGCTCTTAATCCCTAAGCTACCTGCCGCCCTATCGACTGTTGTACTCGCGCTGCCATAATCCTAAACCATTGCTATTCGAACTTCCGGGATGGTTATAAGGCCCTCCCCCGCCCTCCTTTCGGCAAATCTGACCACGACTCCATTTTGCTTCTCCCTTCCTATAGGCAGAAACTCATACAGGAAGTACCCGTGCTAAGGACTATTCAACGCTGGTCTGACCAATCGGAATCCACGCTTCAAGATTGTTTTGATCACGCATACTGGGATACAGTGGGGAAAAAAAGTATTTAGTCAGCCACCAATTGTGCAAGTTCTCCCACTTAAAAAGATGAGAGAGGCCTGTAATTTTCATCATAGGTACACGTCAACTATGACAGACAAATTGAGAAAAAGAAATCCAGAAAATCACATTGTAGGATTTTTAATGAATTTATTTGCAAATTATGGTGGAAAATAAGTATTTGGTCACCTACAAACAAGCAAGATTTCTGGCTCTCACAGACCTGTAACTTCTTCTTTAAGAGGCTCCTCTGTCCTCCACTCGTTACCTGTATTAATGGCACCTGTTTGAACTTGTTATCAGTATAAAAGACACCTGTCCACAACCTCAAACAGTCACACTCCAAACTCCACTATGGCCAAGACCAAAGAGCTGTCAAAGGACACCTGAAACAAAATTGTAGACCTGCACCAGGCTGGGAAGACTGAATCTGCAATAGGTAAGCAGCTTGGTTTGAAGAAATCAACTGTGGGAGCAATTATTAGGAAATGGAAGACATACAAGACCACTGATAATCTCCCTCGATCTGGGGCTCCACGCAAGATCTCACCCCGTGGGGTCAAAATGATCACAAGAACGGTGAGCAAAAATCCCAGAACCACACGGGGGGACCTAGTGAATGACCTGCAGAGAGCTGGGACCAAAGTAACAAAGCCTACCATCAGTAACACACTACGCCGCCAGGGACTCAAATGCTGCAGTGACAGACGTGTCCCCCTGCGTAAGCCAGTACATGTCCATGCCCGTCTGAAGTTTGCTAGAGTGCATTTGGATGATCCAGAAGAGGATTGGGAGAATGTCATATGGTCAGATGAAACCAAAATAGAACTTTTTGGTAAAAACTCAACTCGTCGTGTTTGGAGGACAAAGAATGCTGAGTTGCATCCAAAGAACACTATACCTACTGTGAAGCATGGGGGTGGAAACATCATGCTTTGGGGCTGTTTTTCTGCAAAGGGACCAGGACGACTGATCCGTGTAAAGGAAAGAATGAATGGGGCCATGTATCGTGAGATTTTGAGTGAAAACCTCCTTCCATCAGCAAGGGCATTGAAGATGAAACGTGGCTAGGTCTTTCAGCATGACAATGATCCCAAACACGCCGCCCGGGCAACGAAGGAGTGGCTTTGTAAGAAGCATTTCAAGGTCCTGGAGTGGCCTAGCCAGTCTCCAGATCTCAACCCCATAGAAAATCTTTGGAGGGAGTTGAAAGTCCGTGTTGCCCAGCGACAGCCCCAAAACATCACTGCTCTAGAGGAGATCTGCATGGAGGAATGGGCCAAAAATACCAGCAACAGTGTGTGAAAACCTTGTGAAGACTTACAGAAAACGTTTGACCTGTGTCATTGCCAACAAAGGGTATATAACAAAGTATTGAGAAACTTTTGTTATTGACCAAATACTTATTTTCCACCATAATTTGCAAATAAATTCATTAAAAATCCTACAATGTGATTTTCAGGATTTTTTTTTCTCATTTTGTCTGTCATAGTTGACGTGTACCTATGATGAAAATTACAGGCCTCTCTCATCTTTTTAAGTGGGAGAACTTGCACAATTGGTGGCTGACTAAATACTTTTTTTCCCCACTGTATGTTCAGGGTAGCTTCTGGAAATAATATAAAAAACATCCCTAGCCGCGTCCTCAGAGCATGCGCAGACCAGCTGGCTGGTGTGTTTTCGGACATATTCAATCTCTCCCTTTCCCAGTCTGCTGTTCCCAGATGGCCACCATTGTTCCTGTACCCAAGAAAGCAAAGGTATCTGAACTAAATGACTATCGCCCTGTAGCACTCACCTCTGTCATCATGAAGTGCTTTGAGAGACTAGTCAAGGATCATATCACGTCTACCTTACCTGTCACCCTAGACCCACTCCAATTTGCTTACTGCCCCAATAGATCCACAGACGATGCAATCGCCATCACACTGCACACTGCCCTATCCCATCTGGACAAGAGGAATACCTATGTAAGAATGTTGTTCATTGACTATAGCTCAGCATTCAATACCATAGTACCCTCCAAGCTCATCATTAAGCTCGAGGCCCTGGGTCTGAACCCCGCCCTGTGCAACTGGGTCCTGGATTTCCTGAGGGGCCGCCCCCAGGTGGTGAAGGTAGGAAACAACATCTCCACTTCGCTGATGCTCAACCCTGGGGCCCCACAAGGGTGCATGCTCAGGCCCCTCCTGTACTCCCTGTTCACCCATGACTGCGTGGCCAAGCACGCATCCAACTCAATCATCAAGTTCGCAGACGACACAACAGTAGTAGGCTTGATTACCAACAATGACGAGACCGCCTACAGGGAGGAAGGAGGTGAGGACTCTGGGAATGTGGTGCCAGGAAAATAACTTCTCACTCAACATTAACAAAACAAAGGAGATGATCGTGGACTTCAGGAAACAGCAGAGGGTGCACCCCCTATCCTCATCGACGGGACCGCAGTGGAGAGGGTGGAAAGCTTCAAGTTCCTTGGCGTACACATCACCGACAAACTGAAATGGTCCACCCACGCAGACAGTGTGGTGAAGAAGGCGCAACAGAGCCTCTTCAACCTCAGGAGGCTGAAGAAATTCAGCTTAGCACCTAAAACCCTCACAAACTTTTACAGATGCACAATTGAGAGCATCCTGTCGGGCTGTATCACCGCCTGGTACGGCAACTGCACCGCCCGCAACCGCAGGGCTCTCCAGAGGGTGGTGCGGTCTGCCGATCGCATTACCGGGGGCAAACTACCTGTCCTCCAAGACACATACAGCACCCGATGTCACAGGAAGGCCAAAAAGATCATCAAGGACATCAACCACCCGAGCCACTGCCTGTGCACCCCGCTATCATCCAGAAGGCGAGGTCAGTACAGGTGCATCAAAGCTGGGACCGAGAGAATGAAAAACAGCTTTTATCTCAAGGCCATCAGACTGTTAAATAGCCATCACTAGCACATTAGAGGCTGCTGCTGCCTATTGAAATCACTGGCCACTTTAAGAAATGGAACACTAGTCACTTTAATAATGTTTATATATCTTGCACTACTCATCTCATATGTATATACTGCATTCTATTCTATAATATTCCCTGTATCTTAGTCCATGCCGCTCTGTCATTGCTTGTCCATATATGTATATATTCTTAAATCCCATTCCTTACTAGTTTTGTGTGTTTTAGGTATATGTTGTGAAATTGTTAGATATTACTTGTTAGATATTACTGCACTGAAGGAGCTAGAAGCACAAGCATTTCGCTACACCCGCTATAACATCTGCTAAACACGTGTATGTGAAAAATAAAATTAGATTTTATTTTATTTGAACATTATGTAGGCTACGTGCAAACTACAGCACATCTCGTGTGAATTCTTATGTGGATTATAATAAATGGACATATTTGTAGGGGGTATATGTATTTTTCGTTAGGGAAAATCATTTTTTTTAGATCAATCGTTTTATTATATGTTGAAGGCAAGCAATAGGCAGAATAAATTATTGGTTACCTCAGTGGCTGATTGAACTCTTTGGCCTGAATGCCAAGTGTCAACTCTGGAGGAAACCTGGCACCATCCCTACGGTGAAGCATGGTAGTGGTAGCATCATGCTGTGGGGATGTTTTTCAGCGGCAGGGACTGGTAGACTAGTCAGGATTGAGGGAAAGATGAACGGAGCAAAGTACCGAGAGATCCTTGATGAAAACCTGATCCTGATCAAGTTAAGATCCGACATCTGTAGTGCACTAGTTAAGTATTAAGTCGTGCACTATAGTGATTAGAGTGCAATTTCAGACACAACCCCAGTCTGCATTTGCATGTAATGCAAAGATTATTATCACTTGATTTCCTGCTACACAGTACATTACCAGAGACTAAAGCTCTCTGGCTTGTATACAGTACAGTGATTGATAGCACTAATCCACAATGAACAGGAGGAATTACACTAATGTCCTTGGGCCTGTAAGAGGCTCAATGGTATTCTTCCTTCTCTCTATTATAGCATCTTTAGTCTCACTTTCTCCATGTTCACTCTATCTTCATGTAAATCTTCTGTAATTCACCACCAAGCCATCAAACACTGGTGCCCGAGGAAGCAATGGTTAGCAGTTGCCATGGAAACACATTTGAGATACAGGAAACACTGACTACACACACACACACACACACGTCTTACTATACTTGTGAGGACTTTTTGGGGACCAACAATTGATTCCCATTCAAAATTCTATTTTCCCTAACCCATAACCCTAAACTTAACCCTAACCTTAACCCCTAATCCTAACCCTAAATCTAACTCCTAATCGTAATTCTAACCTTAACGCTAACCCCTAAAATAGCCTCTTTTTTTTGTATTGAGGACCGGCAAAATGTCCTCACTTCTCTGAATTTTAGTTGGTTTAATATTCTTGTGAGGACTTCTGGTACTCACAAGTATAGTAAAATGTGCACACACACACACACATACACACACACACACACACACACACACACACACACACACACACACAGCACAGTGAAGCAATGCAACAGACTAAGTGCTGCATGAGTACACTGAAGAGGACTCTTGTGGGTCATGCATTATGTCTGAAGACTGGTACAGGCAGCCTGCGTGACATTTGCAGAACCCCAGACTATGCCTTACACTAGGCCACTCTGTTGCACAAATTATACTGTAATTATACTGTTACAACATTTGATCTATCCTTTTGCCTCTATTCATAGTAAAGATGATTTATAATCTGAGCTCTATTCTGTACAGTTTCCAAACCATGAACCTTGATTACAGCCAAAGGAATGAATATGTTAGAAAAGCATTGTAAGTGAAGGAGTTTCAGGACTCACGCAGGAGTGTTGGTCCCCATGGACATGACTCCTGACACAAAGACAAAGGCCCCCACCACCGCCGCAGGGAGCAGCCAGGCTGTGTAGAACCCTACAGGAGGACCAGAGAGACAAAAACCTCCTCAACACCTCTCTATGTCATACAGTACAATGGGGGTTACTCACAAAACTGTACTGTTGTGGTAAATGTACTCACAAAACTGTACTGTTGTGGTAAATTGACTACATATCTTAACAAAAATGGACATGGTATAAGAGTGAAAAGATATTGATATCTCTTTCATCTAAGTCTTCTTAAGTATGATGCTTGCCTCTAAATCTCTGATTTTTCTGATATGTGTTCAGTTTCATAACCCCCCCCCCCCCCCCCCCCCCCCCCCAAAGTATAACCATAAAATAATTACAGAACAAAATAATGGTACTGTATCAGATTTACTATATGAGGAATCCTGCTTACCCAGCCAGGCAAAGTAAAGGGCTATTTTCTCTCCAAAGTATTCTCTGATGTGATCCAGTGGCTGGTACTTGTACCATTTAGACCAGCGGGCCCAATACTGGAACAAGACCTGCCTCTGGTTCAGCTCATCTGGATGCACCTCATGCTCTGGCAGCTCAAAGGGGCCCTGACAAACACACACACATGTAAACTCAGCAAAAAAAGAAACGTCCTCTCACTGCGTTTATTTTCAGCAAACTTAACATGTGTAAATATTTGTATGAACATAACCAGATTCAACAACTGAGACAAACTGAACAAGTTCCACAGACATGTGACTAACAGAAATTGAATAATGTGTCCCTGAACAAAGTGGGGGGGGGGTCAAAAGTAACAGTCAGTATCTGGTGTGGCCACCAGCTGCATTAAGTCCTGCAGTGCATCTGCTCCTCATGGACTGCACCAGATTTTCCAGTTCTTGCTGTGAGATGTTACCCCACTCTTCCACCAAGGCACCTGTACGTTCCCAGACATTTCTGGGGGGAATGGCCCTAGCCCTGGCCATGGCAGAACACTGACATTCCTGTCTTGCAGGAAATCACGCACAGAACGAGCATTATGGCTGGTGGCATTGTCATGCTGGAGGGTCATGTCAGAATGAGCCTGCAGGAAGGGTACCACATGAGGGAGGAGGATGTCTTCCCTGTAACGCACAGCGTTGAGATTGCCTGCAATGACAACAAGCTCAGTCCGATGATGCTGTGACACACCGCCCCAGACCATGATGGACCCTCCACCTCCAAATCGATCCCGCTCCAGAGTACAGGCCTCAGTGTAACGCTCATTCCTTCGACGATAAACGCGAATCCGACTTTCACCCCTTGTGAGACAAAACTGCGACTCGTCAGTGAAGAGGACTTTTTGCCAGTCCGGTCTGGTCCAGCGACGGTGGGTTTGTGCCCATAGGCAACGTTGTTGCCGGTGATGTCTGGTGAGGACCTGCATTACAACAGGCCTACAAGCCCTCAGTCCAGCCTCTCTCAGCCTATTGTGGACAGTCTGAGCACTGATGGAGGGATTGTGCGTTCCTGGTGTAACTCGGGCAGTTGTTGTTGCCATTCTGTACCTGTCCTGCAGGTGTGATGTTCGGAAGTACCGATCCTGTGCAGGTGTTGTTACACGTGGTCTGCCACTGCAAGGACGATCAGCTGTCTCCCTGTAGCGCTGTCTTAGGCGTCTCACAGTACGGACATTGCAATATATTGCCCTGGCCACATCTGCAGTCCTCATGCCTCCTTGCAGTATGCCTAAGGCATGTTCACGCAGATGAGCAGGGACCCTGGGCATCTTTCTTTTGGTGTTTTTCAGAGTCAGTAGAAAGGCCTCTTTAGTGTCCTAAGTTTTCATAACTGTGACCTTAATTGCCTACCGTTTGTGTCTTAACAACATGCACCTTGAGAAATCTCAAATATTAAATATATTTTGATTTGTTTAACACTTTTTGGGTTACTAGATGATTCCATATGTGTTATTTCATAGTTTTGATGTCTTCACTATTATTCTACAATGTAAAAATAAAGAAAAACCCTTGAATGAGTAGGTGTTCTAAAACTTTTGACCGGTAGTGTATATAGACAGACACACCCTATGTGTTTAAATAAAATCAACTACATATGCACTGAGCTTGTCTGATGGTTTAAGCACACTGTTTGGTTAAATAATGAAGACACACAAATGACTCAAGAAAGAGTTGTCTCGCTCTCCTCCCCACTGCAGCGAAAAGGCACCACAGCATAGCAAGTGTTTATTGCATTGTCCGTGCTGGAGCTGCAACATCATTTCAGCCATTTAGTATCTTACTTGTTTCTGACTGAAAAGTTCAGTTACCGAAATCCCTAATTTATTTAGGAAAAACATTCCCTATTCCCTCAACCCTTGCTCTCTTTACGTGAAACATGTAAGCATTGCATGCATGTGACCAATAGGGCCTGACCTATAGCCTATCATAATCATATCAATAAATTGGTTATAACAAATTCCGAACACAGTAGCACGTGACAGCAAAATGGATGCGAAGGACGCAAAAAATAAACTTGAAATGGGCGAATGTTCGCTGGTTGCTCAGGAGGGAAAGGGGAAGTCAGATCTGTGGAAGACATATGACTTAGTTGTGGAAACTACTGGAGATCAAGAAAAATAAGGGTATAGGAGCGTTGTGTTGCGTTGCGTGAGTATTATGTGCCAAACAGTTGCTCTAACTTTACAATATTATTTTTTCTGACCTTTTGGAACAGTGTAAACAACACTAAATAAATACAGTGGGGGAAAAAAGTATTTAGTCAGCCACCAATTGTGCAAGTTCTCCCACTTAAAAAGACGATCTCACGATACATTGCCCCATTCATTCTTTACTTTACACGGATCAGTCGTCCTGGTCCCTTTGCAGAAAAACAGCCCCAAAGCATGATGTTTCTACCCCCATGCTTCACAGTAGGTATGGTGTTCTTTGGATGCAACTCAGCATTCTTTGTCCTCCAAACACGACGAGTTGAGTTTTTACCAAAAAGCTATATTTTGGTTTCATCTGACCATATGACATTCTCCCAATCCTCTTCTGGATCATCCAAATGCACTCTAGCAAACTTCAGACGGGCCTGGACATGTACTGGCTTAACACGTCTTGCACTGCAGGATTTGAGTCCCTGGCGGCGTAGTGTGTTACTGATGGTAGGCTTTGTTACTTTGGTCCCAGCTCTCTGCAGGTCATTCACTAGGTCCCCCCGTGTGGTTCTGGGATTTTTGCTCACCGTTCTTGTGATCATTTTGACCCCACGGGGTGAGATCTTGCGTGGAGCCCCAGATCGAGGGAGATTATCAGTGGTCTTGTATGTCTTCCATTTCCTAATAATTGCTCCCACAGTTGATTTCTTCAAACCAAGCTGCAGATTCAGTCTTCCCAGCCTGGTGCAGGTCTACAATTTTGTTTTTGGTGTCCTTTGACAGCTCTTTGGTCTTGGCCATAGTGGAGTTTGGAGTGTGACTGTTTGAGGTTGTGGACAGGTGTCTTTTATACTGATAACAAGTTCAAACAGGTGCCATTAATACAGGTAACGAGTGGAGGACAGAGGAGCCTCTTAAAGAAGAAGTTACAGGTCTGTGAGAGCCAGAAATCTTGCTTGTTTGTAGGTGACCAAATACTTATTTTCCACCATAATTTGCAAATAAATTCATTAAAAATCCTACAATGTGATTTTCTGGATTTTGTTTTCTCAATTTGTCTGTCATAGTTGACGTGTACTTATGATGAAAATTACAGGCCTCTCTCATCTTTTTAAGTGGGAGAACTTGCACAATTGGTGGCTGACTAAATACTTTTTTCCCCCACTGTAAGTGTACCAGAGAGTCTGTTCTAACGGAATATATATATATATAAAGCCTTTATTACAGCAGACTAAAAACTGTTTGTGAATTGTGAATTAAGGTTTAATTATTTGTTGGTTAGGCTAATTATTCAAAGCTCCCTTTGTTATTTAATTTTTATACTAAAATGCTTGATTGCATTTCAAAGCATGAATGTCTCGTATGCTGCGTGATGGCATGAACGAATGAATGATTGATACAGTAGCTTATATATTGAAATATAGGCTTAAGTAAGTTACGGTATTAAGACTAAACAGGACACACTCTTAGGCCTACAGCTCGATGGTGGTTATACAATCCTACTATACAAAGCCTACTAATGATAACATGACTTATTATTATAATAATTGTAATAATAACAATAAGAAGGAGATCAAGAAAAAGGAGGGTATAGTAGCGAGAGCTGTGTGCATATTATGTGTGACAAACAAGTGCTGTTAGATTACAACAACAACCAATTCTGCCTGTTTGGAACAATGTAAACAACACTAAATAAATTATAAGTAATACCAGTCTGTTCTAACATAAAGTATTGTAAAGCCTTTATTACAGCATAGCAAAGACTAAAAGTTCCTTTATCCGACATTTTGCCGTTGCATGAGGCTTGGTGCTCACGGAATCAGTAGGCTATTAAACAAGCATTCAAACAGGCAACAGAAGCAAGATCTGTCTTATTTCTGTAGATATATATGGATGATTTATAAAGCCAGACACATTTAACAGTTAGGCTATTGATTATAGACCTAATTAAATTGGGGTTTCCTCTCTCCTCAATTTTCTTAGACAATTAGGCTAAGGCAAGGGTTGTTTCCTCATCTCTGCTGCTGCTGCCTCCGCCACATTGTTCTCAATCCCAATATGCTGGTTAACTTTGCTACAGTGGGGGAAAAAAGTATTTAGTCAGCCACCAATTGTGCAAGTTCTCCCACTTAAAAAGATGAGAGAGGCCTGTAATTTTCATCATAGGTACACGTCAACTATGACAGACAAATTGAGAAAAAAAAATCCTGAAAATCACATTGTAGGATTTTTTATGAATGTATTTGCAAATTATGGTGGAAAATAAGTATTTGGTCACCTATAAACAAGCAAGATTTCTGGCTCTCACAGACCTGTAACTTCTTCTTTAAGAGGCTCCTCTGTCCTCCAATCGTTACCTGTATTAATGGCACCTGTTTGAACTTGTTATCAGTATAAAAGACACCTGTCCACAATCTCAAACAGTCACACTCCAAACTCCACTATGGCCAAGACCAAAGAGCTGTCAAAGGACACCAGAAACAACATTGTAGACCTGCACCAGGCTGGGAAGACTGAATATGCAATAGGTAAGCAGCTTGGTTTGAAGAAATCAACTGTGGGAGCAATTATTAGGAAATGGAAGACATACAAGACCACTGATAATCTCCCTCGATCTGGGGCTCCACGCAAGATCTCACCCCGTGGGGTCAAAATGATCACAAGAACGGTGAGCAAAAATCCCAGAACCACACGGGGGGACATAGTGAATGACCTGCAGAGAGCTGGGACCAAAGTAACAAAGCCTACCATCAGTAACACACTACGCCGCCAGGGACTCAAATCCTGCAGTGCCAGACGTGTCCCCCTGCTTAAGCCAGTACATGTCCAGGCCCGTCTGAAGTTTGCTAGAGTGCATTTGGATGATCCAGAAGACGATTGGGAGAATGTCAGATGAAACCAAAATATAACTTTTTGGTAAAAACTCAACTCGTCGGGTTTGGAGGACAAAGAATGCTGAGTTGCATCCAAAGAACACCATACCTACTGTGAAGCATGGGGGTGGAAACATCATGCTTTGGGGCTGTTTTTCTGCAAAGGGACCAGGACGACTGATCCGTGTAAAGGAAAGAATGAATGGGGCCATGTATCGTGAGATTTTGAGTGAAAACCTCCTTCCATCAGCAAGGGCATTGAAGATGAAACGTGGCTGGGTCTTTCAGCATGACAATGATCCCAAACACACCGCCCGGGCAACGAAGGAGTGGCTTCGTAAGAAGCATTTCAAGGTCCTGGAGTGGCCTAGCCAGACTCCAGATCTCAACCCCGTAGAAAATCTTTGGAGGGAGTTGAAAGTCTGTGTTGCCCAGCGACAGCCCCAAAACATCACTGCTCTAGAGGAGATCTGTATGGAGGAATGGGCCAAAATACCAGCAACAGTGTGTGCAAACCTTGTGAAGACTTACAGAAAACGTTTGACCTGTGTCATTGCCAACAAAGGGTATACAACAAAGTATTGAGAAAGTTTTGTTATTGACCAAATACTTATTTTCCACCATAATTTGCAAATAAATTCATTAAAAATCCTACAATGTGATTTTCTGGATTTTTTTTTCTCATTTTGTCTGTCATAGTTGACGTGTACCTATGATGAAAATTACAGGTCTCTCTCATCTTTTTATGTGTGAGAACTTGCACAATTGGTGGCTGACTAAATACTTTTTTTCCCCACTGTATTAGGCACATAGCAACATAGGGAAAGGGGCCAATTCTACGGCGCACTGAAGATTATGTTTCAGAACCGCGGACATCGACCGTATCCAACACGGGAGAAAGCTAATTTGTTATACCATTATTTTTACATAATATAACTAATACAATTTCAGTATCACATGTCTTAGAGTGATGGACTGTGCCATCTCCGTGGCCTCCGCAATGGATTAGTTCACTGAGACAGGCGCGAATCAGACAGGTGTCTTGTGCACCATGAAAAAAATATACAAATTGCGACTGCTCGACTAAAGAAATCTCAGTCGACCAACAGCCTATTGACCAAACAATCGACCAGTCGACTAATGGGGTCTGCCCTACTGGCGGTACATTTAGAATGTGTCTGACCTCATGCAAGGGAAATGCTGCAGTGTATGCCCGCTCATTGAGCAGTCGAGCCACGCCAACCTCCGTTCTCTTCCTCTTGCCGTACACCGTCCTCGCCAGAATCTCATACACCTGCCATGGACAGCCAATTGACCATATGAGAATGACATAGTCTGAAGTAAAGCATTTCTGACCATATATACAGTACCAGTCAAAAGTTTGGACACACCTACTCATTCCAGTTTTTTTTTTTTTTTTTACTATTTCTACATTGTAGAATAATAGTGAAGCCATCAAAACTATGAAATAACACATATGGAATCATGTAGTAACCAAACAAGTGTTAAACAAATCAAAATATATTTTATATTTGAGATTCTTCAAAGTAGCCACCCTTTGCCTTGATGACAGCTTTGCACACTCTTGGCATTCTCTCAACCAGCTTCATGAAGTAGTCACCTGGAATGCATTTCAATTAACAGGTGTGCCTTGTTAAAAGTTAATTTGTGGAATTTCTTTATTCTTAATGCGTTTGAGCCAATCAGTTGTGCTGTGACAAGGTAGGGTTGGTATACAGAAGATAGCCCTATTTGGTAAAAGACCAAGTCCATATTATGGCAAGAACAGCTCAAATAAGCAAAGAGAAACGACAGTCCATCATTACTTTAACTTAAGGGTCATACTATTTTTTTTCAATTATCGCCTAAAATGACATACCCAAATCTAACTGCCTGTAGCTCAGGACCTGAAGCAAGGATATGCATATTATTGGTATCATTTGAAAGGAAACACTTTAAAGTTTGTGGAAATGTGAAATGAATGTAGGAGAATATAACACATTAGATCTGGTAAAAGATAATACAAACAAAAAAACGTGTTTTCTATTTATTTTTTTGTTGCATCAGCTTTGAATTGCAAGAGAAAGGCCAGAGAGTGATGTAGAAATTTAGATGGCATCATCGTGTGTGCAAAGTTTCAGACTGATCCAGCGAAGGATTACATCACTACACAATATTTTTTATCAAGTCTGCCAGGAGTTTTCCCAAATGTTGCGAATTGGTCAATTTATACCTTTTCAAGTACATAACTATAGAGAACAGACAAAAATCCTATGGTAATATTTAATTTTTGTTTACACACTTCCAGGAATGTCATACATGATGGATCATTAGCTTCCCTACAGAAAATACACTAACCTTCACACATCTAGATGGCCGGGGTTAATCGCTACTGTAAATTGGACACTGCAGTTAGATTAACAAGAATTTAAGCTTTCTGCCCATATAAGACATGTCTATGTCCCGGAAAGTTGGCTGTTGTTTACAACGCCATTCTAGTCACATATCGCATATTGAGCAGCAACTGTTCCGGTATAGGGACACCGATCCTGTAGAGGTTTAAGACATGAAGGTCAGTCAATCCGGAAAATGTTAAGAACTTTGAAAGTTTCTTCAAGTGCAGTCGCAAAAACCATCAAGCGCTATGATGAAACTGGCTCTCATGAGGACTGCCACAGGAAAGGAAAACACAGAGTTACCTCTGCTGCAGAGGATAAGTTCATTAGAGTTACCAGCCTCAGAAATCGGCAATTAACTGCACCTCAGATTGCAGCCCAAATAAATGCTTCACAGAGTTCAAGTAACAGACACATCTCAACATTAACTGTACAGAGGAGACTACGTAAATCAGGCCTTCATGGTCGAATTGCTGCAAAGAAACCACTACTAAAGGACACCAATAAGAAGAAGAGACTTGCTTGGGCCAAGAAACACGAGCAATGGACTTTAGACCGGTGGAAATCTGTCCTTTGGTCTGATGAGTCCAGATTTGAGATTTTTGGTTCCAACCGCCGTGTCTTTGGGAGACACAGAGTAGGTGAACCGATGATCTCTGCATGTGTGGTTCCCACCGTGAAGCATGGAGGAGGAGGTGTGATGGTGGGGGTGCTTTGCTGGTGACACTGTCTGTGATTTATTTAGAATTCAAGGCACACTTAACCAGCATGGCTACCACAGCATTCTGCAGCGATACGCCATCGCATCTGGTTTGGGCTTAGTGGGACTATCATTTGGTTTTCAACGGGACAATGACCCAACACACCTCCAGGCTGTGTAAGGGCTATTTGACCAAGAGGGAGAGTGATGGAGTGCTGCATCAGATGACCTGGCCTCCACAATCACCCAACCTTAACCCAATTGAGATGGTTTGGGATGAGTTGGACCGCAGAGTGAAGGAAAAGCAGCCAACAAGTGCTCAGCATATGTGGGACCTCCTTCAAGACTGTTGGAAAAGCATTCCAGGTGACTACTTCATGAAGCTGTTTGAGAGAATGCCAAGAGTGTGCAAAGCTGTCATCAAGGCAAAGGGTGACTACTTTGAAGAATCTCAAATATAAAATATATTTTGATTTGTTTAACACTTTATTGGTTACTACATGATTCCATATATGTTATTTCATAGTTTTGATGTCTTCACTATTATTCTACAATGTAGAACATAGTACAAATAAAGAAAAACCCTTGAATGAGTAGGTGTGCCCAAACTTCTGACTGGTACTGTAGGTAGGCCTATATACAGTATGTCCATCTATTACTGGTGTACATCCATCGTTATCCAACAAATGGGTAAAGATGCTGAAAGTCAATGGATGCACTCACTATACGGTGTCTCTGTGTGTTAGTAAAGTAGGTGTCATGGTTCTCACAGCTGAGGAACCTGAGAAGTGACCAACAGAGCAAGGTTAAACCTGTAGTTATTTACACATGTACAGTAACAGAGTCTTTTATAAGGGTTAGGACACAATGTGGCTCAACTAAATGTTGGGGATACGCAATCAAAACTGATATCAGGAAGTTTCCGAGATCGATGTAGGTACTCACTTCTCCATCTTTGACTTGCGAAAGGCACAAGTGTAGTAGTCCAGTGGCCTGTTGGGCAAGGACTCCGCCATGATGTTGGGAATGTATAGTTTCTGAAGGATCCGGTCAGACGTGTTGAAGTCTGGGTTTGGTTGAGCCTGCGACACAAAAACAACATTCTGTAACATGCTGACCAGACCGCTCGTGTGCATGCGTCCGCCATCGCGCGCATGTTAATTATGTCCACCCACACCAGACACGATCAGGACACGCAGGTTGAAATATCAAAACGAACTCTGAACCAACTATATTAATTTGGGGACAGGTCGAAAAGCATTAAACATTTATGGCAATTTAGCTAGCTAGCTTGCTGTTGCTAGCTAATTTGTCCTGGGATATAAACATTCGGTTGTTAATTTACCTGAAATGCACAAGGTCCTCTACTCCGACAATTAATCTACAGATAAAAGGGTAAACCGAGTTTGTTTCTAGTAATCTCTCCTCCTCTTGGCTTCTTCTTCTTCTTTGGACTTTATGCTTTGCTTTATCTTGGCCAGGTTACAGTTGTAAATGAGAACTTGTTCTCAACTGGCTTACCTGGTTAAATAAAGGTGAAATAAAAATAAAATAAAAAAATATGGCGGTTGGCAACCAACTTTAAGGTGCATTAACACCACACACTGGACTAGAGTGTGGATCATCTTTCAATCACCCACGTGGGTATATGCTCCTAAAAACCAATGAGGAGATGGGAGAGGCTGGACTTGCAGAGCATCAAGTGTCACGAATAGAACCAAGTTCTATTTTAGCGCCTGGCTACGCAGACACTCGTTGATGCGCGCGAACAGTGTGGGTGCAATGATTGAATAACATATATGTGTACATTTATTTTGCAACGCGAGCGGTGTGGTCAGTATGTAACACTCCACACCATAGTATCGGGTTTACCGTATTTTGCACTACTGTATTTTGCACTGTCATAAAGTAGTAATTAGCACTGACCTGTAGCGGTGCTCTTAGAATTAGCTCCTCTGCGTAATACACCAACACATCCCAGGGGGCGCTCAGTTTCAGATAATGGATGGTTTTTTTCTCGCTCGCTGTCTCCTCCTAGTGCCAAACATCAATCATTACAGAACATTCATAAAATTATGAATTATATGGTACAGTGTGCTGCCGCATATAAGCATTATTAGATCGACCAGTAAGACTGTCAACAGAGCTTTAGCATTAAGAAGGAACGATTGTTAGTGGGAAAGTAGAAACACTAGATCCAACCACTAAGTCTTGTGGAGCTAGGTGAGTTAGTAGTGTATATTATATTACCTTTTCCAGCAGCAGGCCGGCATTCTGCAGGTTTTGGGTGAACTTGTCCCTCCATCGAGCCAGCTGAGCCTTTCTCCGCTCAGACCTGCTGCTCCCCTCCTCTGGCCCTGCTCCGACCTCCCCCGGACCGCTGGTCTCAGATCGGCCCCTCCCTCTGGAGCGATGCTTTCTCCGTTTCACCTCCCATACTAGAACAAAGTCTGATTCAGGATCAGTCAGACAAAGCCACAGGTTAGAGTTTGATTGGTGGCTTGTTCTTTATACTGTCTGTTACCAGGGATCTGCCACTCTGTTCCTGGAAAGCTACTGGGTGTGCAGGCTTTTATTCCAGCCCTGCACTAACACACCTGATTCAAATGATGAAGGTCCAAAGTGAAAACCATAATTATTTCATTATTTGAAAAAAGGTGTGTTAGTGCTGGGGTGGAAACATTCAAGTCAAAGCAACTTAAAGTAAAATGTAATACTGTATAGATATACAGAAAGCCTAAAAGCACCTATTTTGGTTCTTCCATCTCTAAAGTAGTTCCCCCCTAGGGGTTGTGCCGGTCGTCTACTCATTTTATCGCAGTGCATATAGACGGGGTCATCATCATCATCGTCATTATCGTCTGAAGCAGCCGCTGCAGCTGAAAGCTGAAAATATTTCCGTTATATAATGTATATCAATATAAAGACCATTTACATAGCAGATAAACAAATAGGACTGGAAAATGGCTGTAATGACATAGTAGTGAAATCTAACTATTGTGTCCTCTTGTGTTACTATTTTATTTGTATTATTATTTTTTAACTCTGCATCGCTGGGAAGGGCTCTTAAGCAAGCATTTCACGGTAAAGTCTACACCAGTTGTATTAGACAAATAACATTTGACTTTGATTTAGAATGATCTGTAGCTACTGCAACAGGCAACAGCACAAAAGCTTATATTGGCAATATTGATTTTAGATTTCATCGCCATAAAATAATATTCTAGTCAAAATGAAAACACTGCTTTTAGTGAAAATGATTTTTCAGATCATATTGACATCAATACAACTATGAGGAGAAAGCTTGAAGTCAGCACTAACCCCCATTCAAGATGCTTAAGATGCACTGCAACATTCAACATTCTAGGTAAGTCATCATCAGAGAAGCAATAGGATGAGACCAAATCAGGGAGGGAGTGTGGGATACTTACATATCTTGGTGGGATGAAGCCCCCGTTCTGCAGACTCCCATAGCTGTCGGTGGTTTGGGGTTCGCCCCGATTGCCCGTCGCGTAGTCCAGATACAGCAGCACCTCCCTGTCACCTCCTGTGGCCAGGAGCAACTCCGAGCCCTTCCTCAGCATGGTGAAGAAGACGGGGAGGGTCTCTGTGTGTCAATCTGTAGTCAGTCTGTCTGTAGACAGTCAGTCTGCTTAGAAAACCACGGAACACAACATACATGCAAAAACATACAAACTGTATGTCA
Source organism: Coregonus lavaretus (assembly GCF_964263955.1). Taxonomy (NCBI): domain Eukaryota; kingdom Metazoa; phylum Chordata; class Actinopteri; order Salmoniformes; family Salmonidae; genus Coregonus; species Coregonus lavaretus. The sequence continues at coordinate 25,072,047 of NC_140007.1, read as the reverse complement.
CATGTACCGTATATATACACTCATAAACTCTGGTATTCATGCAATGTTCTCATGCAGGTTCATTAATTAACTGCTATCATTCAAATGAATCAAATCTGATCAAAATGAAGAGGAAGAATGGATACGGTATTCCAGCAAGAGATAGAGGAGTGGAGGGGGGAAAGGATGATACTTCTACCTCAGTGGAGAGGGGGCTGGGAATGGGAGAGAAGAACGGGTGGATCTGCAGTAATCTCTGCCTCTCTCGCTCTCTGCATTCCTCTAGCTCCTCCTCTCCACAGGGAGAGAGCCGAACAGAGTGGGATACCGTAATCCTCCCAGCAAAGAGGCAGCAGAGGAAACATGCACATGCCCCCATGCCAATAAATAATATAACACCCACTAAGGGAGACGACCAGCATTATCTTAGGGGTGGTGATGGATGTAGGGCATATGAGAGGGGAAGGGACTTATCCAATCTTCCTGTCGGAGTGTACTGCCCCAGTCTTAATTGAATTTAGAATTTTATTAGGATCCCCGTTAGCTGACGCCATAACATCAGCTAATCTTCCTGGGGTCCAACACAGAGCGGGAGAGGGGGAGACAGTGTCAGTGTATGTTCCACTCACGCTGGGACTCCTGCTTTTACAACAGACGAGGAAAGACAGATCCTTCGTGCTCATTAAAAAACAATGAGGTCATATTTTATACAGTAAGTAGTTACCATGACACCAACCACCAGCCAAGATTGAGGAAACCAGCCAAAGCATACACAGTGCAACTGCATTCTCATGCATTATTCTGCATTCTCGTGTCAGAAGAAGCTACTTGTTTCCAGTAAGTCTCAAACTGGTTCATGATTTATGAGTCCTGAATGTTGCTGCACTTCCTGAAAGGTAACGTTACAGTTGCTAAACTTTTTGCTGAACCGTTGTTATAAACCACAGTATTTATTATTTTTTATTCACTCTGACATAATTGCCTCTAAGCCATGGAAAAGGGAAGACATCAGCCTGACAGACCCTACAACTCATCCAAGTGGACACAACTTCTGCACCGACTGCATCAGCAAATGCTGGGATGAGAGTGGAAGCAGCAGCACTGAGGTTTCCTGCTGCCCCTACTGCCGGGAGACGTTCAACAGGCGCCCCACACTGACGAAGAACTTAATGCTGGAAAAGATGGTGGAGAAGCTAAGGAAGATGACTCTACTCGATAGCCCTCTTGGGTATCCGTACGCCGGGCCTGAAGATGTGGTGTGTGACATGTTTACTCTTCTAGGATCCAGGAGGAAGGCAAAGGCTGTCAGGGCCTGTCGGGAGTTTAAGTTGTCCTACTGCCAGTCTCAAGATGTCCCTCTGTTACATAAGCACACTCTGGTGGGTGTGGTGGTCAAGGAGCTGCAGCTGGAGCAGTTGTGTCCCCAGCATGACTGTCACGTCTCCTCCTGTTGCTCCCCTCCGGCGCTCTGATTTGCCGGTCTACTGAGCCACCGGTCTGAGTGCACCACCTCGGCAACACTGGAATGGAAACCCAACGTACCCTAATCACCTCCAGCGCACCTGCACTTCATCATCTCATCACCACCCCTATATAGCCCTGGACTGTTCAGTGTTGTGTTGTGGGTGATTGTTAGTGTCATGTCGTTTACTCTCTCTTTGTTCTCTTGCTCAGTGTTAAGTAAACCTTTACATTGTTGATTCCTGCATCTGTGTCCTGCCTCTTCGTATCCACAGTACTCGTCACAGAATCACACACCAATCACGAAGATGGATGCAGCAGGTAATCCTCCTGGAGTTTCCCAGCGCCTCGACCAGCACCAACAGCAGATTGCACAGCTGAACACCGCCATGCAGGAAGTGCTCCAAACGCTGCATAAACTGACCATCGCTCCGGTTACCTCAGGGAGCAGCGAGTGCACCCAGTCCACCTCCTCCCGTGCTATCACCAACGTCTGAGGGACCCATCGCCCTGACGTAGCGCTATGATGGGAAAACGACGAAATGTAAAGGCTTCCTGCTACAGGTTTCACTGTATCTGGCGCGTCAGCATGGGGCATCTCCATCGGACCAAGCCAGGATAGTGCTGGTGATTTCGCTACTGAAGGGAAAGGCGCTGGATTGGGCCTCGGCAGTCTGGGAAGGAGGTGAGGCCGCGGTGCTTCCCTACTCCACCTTCCTCGCTCGGTTCAGGGCGGTGTTCGATCATCCCACGGAGGGAAATGATGGGGGTGAGCGTCTCCTCCGGCTACAACAGGGAGAGTGGGTCGCGTTCGAGTACGCCCTGAGCTTTTGCACGGTGGCGGCGTCTTCTGTCTGGAATGAGCGTGCTCTGCGCACGGCCTTCAGGAGAGGCTTACGGGAGGACATCACGACGGAACTCGCATGTCGGGACAACGAGATGGACCTTGATACCCTCATCGCCATGTCCATTCGTCTTGACGACATGTTGAGAGACCGACGGCGTTCCCAACACCTCCCGGAGCCTCGACGCTCACCCCATCTGAGCTATGGAAGCCACCCTGCTTCCAAGTCCTCACCCATGGAGGTGGGCAGCACCCCCTACACCACCACGGACCACAGATCTCCTGGCGGCTCCCTATCTAGGCGGTATGACTCCCATCGCCGCTCCGTGAGTGTTCCATCATCACCTGTCACCAAGCCATTGTTTTTAGTTCCCCTAACGGTGAATGGTTCTTCCTTCTCTTCGATTTCCACGACAATGATAGATTCCGGATCAGCGGGGAACCTTATAGATAGGGAGCTGGTCTCTGAATGGGGGTTGCCCACCGTGCCACTGCCTTCTCTGCCACAACATCTCAATTGGGATTAGGTCTGGACTTTGACTAGGCCATTCCAAAACTTCCAATTTGTTGCATTTTAGTAATTTTCATGTAGACTTGATTGTGTGTTTTGGATCATTGTCTTGCTGCATGACCCAGCTGCGCTTCAGCTTCAGCTCCAGCTCACAGACGGATGGTCTGACATTCTCCAGTAGAATTCTCTGATACAGAGCAGAATTCATGGTTCCTTCTATTAAGGCAAGTCGTCCATGTCCTGAGGCAGCAAAGCATCCCCAAACCATCACACCACCACCACCATGCTTGACCTTTGGTATGATGTTCTTACTGTGGAATGCAGTGTTTGGTTTTCGCCAGGCATAATGGGACCCATCTCGTCTAAAAAGTTGACTCAAGTTTGCCAAAAAGCACCTGGATGATCATCAAGACTCTTGGAAGAACGTTCTATGGACAGATGATTCAAAAGTATAACTTTTTGGACGACATGGTTCCAATAATGCCTGGCGAAAACCAAACTCTGCATTCCACAGTAAGAACATCATACCAAAGGTCAAGCATGGTGGTGGTGGTGTGATGGTTTGGGGATGCTTTGCTGCCTCAGGACCTGGACGACTTGCCTTAATAGAAGGAACCATGAATTCTGCTCTGTAGTAATTGGCAGAATCTACCACACACCCAAAACCGACTAAAGAAGGTGCTGGAGGCAAAATGCAAAACTTGGTTTTAGGGTTAAGGTACAATCCCCTTTGAAAATTGCCAATTGGAGAGAGAATGACAATTGAGAGGAGATAAACATTCCAATCACTCTTTCCAAGTGATTTGTGAAATGTTATTATTGTTATTACATGTTATTAGCCTATTTGTCATTCTAAACTATACTGAACAAAAATAAACGCAACATGTAAAGTGTTGGTCCCATGTTTCTGAAATAAAAGATCCCAGAAATTTTCCATACGCACTAAAATCGTATTTCTCTCAAATTGTGTGCACAAATTTGTTTACATCCATGTTAGTGAGCATTTCTCCTTTGCCAAGACAAACCATCCATGGCATATCAAGAAGTTGATTAAACAGCATGATCATTACACAGATGCACCTTGTGCTGGGGACAATAAAAGGTCACTCTTAAATGTGTAATTTTGTCACACAACACAATGCCACAGATGTCAAAATTTTGAGGGAGCACCCAATTGGCATGCTAACTGCAGGAATGTCCACCAGAGCTGTAGCCAGATAATTGAATGTTAATTTCTCTACCATAAGCCGCCTCCAACGTCTGTTTTAGAGAATTTGGCAGTACGTCCTACCGGCTTCACAACCGCAGACCATGTGTAACCACACCAGCCCAGTACCTCCACATCCGGCTTCTTCACCTCCGGGATCATCTGAAACCCATCACCCAGACAGCTGATGAAACTGAGGAGTATTTCTGAGTGTAATAAAGCCTTTTTGTGGGGAAAAACCCATTCCCAAGTGGGTGGGCCTATGCCCAGTCATGTGAAATCCATAGATTAGGGCATAATGAATGTATTTCAATTAACTGATTACATTTACATTACATTTACGTCATTTAGCAGAGCAGAGCAGAGCGACTTACAAATTCACCTTATAGCCAGTGGCTATTTTTTTTTGGGGGGGGGGGGGGGGGGGGTAAGGGGGGGTAGAAGGATTACTTTATCCTATCCCAGGTATTCCTTAAAGAGGTGGGGTTTCAAGTGTCTCCGGAAGGTGGTGAGTGACTCCGCTGTCCTGGCGTCGTGAGGGAGCTTGTTCCACCATTGGGGTGTCAGAGCAGCGAACAGTTTTGACTGGGCTGAGCGGGAACTGTGCTTCCGCAGAGGTAGGGGGGCCAGCAGGCCAGAGGTGGATGAACGCAATGCCCTCGTTTGGGTGTAGGGACTGATCAGAGCCTGAAGGTACGGAGGTGCTGTTCCCCTCACAGCTCCGTAGGCAAGCACCATGGTCTTGTAGCAGACGCGAGCTTCAACTGGAAGCCAGTGGAGTGTGCGCAGGAGCAGGGTGACATGAGAGAACTTGGGAAGGTTGAACACCAGACGGGCTGCTGCATTCTGGATGAGTTGTAGGGGTTTAATGGCACAGGCAGGGAGCCCAGCCAACAGCCAGTTGCAGTAATCCAGACGGGAGATGACAAGTGCCTGGATTAGGTCCTGTGCCACTTCCTGTGTAAGGCAGGGTCGTACTCTCCGAATGTTGTAGAGCATGAACCTACAGGATCGGGTCACCGCCTTGATGTTAGCGGAGAACAACAGGGTGTTGTCCAGGGTCACGCCAAGGCTCTTTGCACTCTGGGAGGAGGACACAACGGAGTTGTCAACCGTGATGGCGAGATCATGGAACGGGCAGTCCTTCCCCGGGAGGAAGAGCAGCTCCGTCTTGCCGAGGTTCAGCTTGAGGTGGTGATCCGTCATCCACACTGATATGTCTGCCAGACATGCAGAGATGAGATTCGCCACCTGGTTATCAGAAGGGGGAAAGGAGGAGATTAGTTGTGTGTTGTCTGCGTAGCAATGATAGGAGAGGCCATGTGAGGATATGACAGAGCCAAGTGACTTGGTGTATAGCGAGAATAGGAGAGGGCCTAGAACTGAGCCCTGGGGGACACCAGTGGTGAGAGCACGTGGTGCGGAGACAGATTCTCGCCACGCCACTTGGTAGGAGCGACCTGTCAGGTAGGACGCAATCCAAGAGTGAGCCGCGCCGGAGTTGCCCAACTCGGAGAGGGTGGAGAGGAGGATCTGATGGTTCACAGTTTCAAAGGCAGCAGACAGGTCTAGAAGGACAAGAGCAGAGGAGAGAGAGTTAGCTTTAGCAGTGCGGAGAGCCTCCGTGACACAGAGAAGAGCAGTCTCAGTTGAATGACCAGTCTTGAAACCTGACTGGTTTGGATCAAGAAGGTAATTCTGAGAGAGATAGCAAGAGAGTTGGCTAAAGACGGCACGCTCAAGAGTTTTGGAGAGAAAAGAAAGAAGGGATACTGGTCTGTAGTTGTTGACATCGGAGGGATCGAGTGTAGGTTTTTTGAGAAGGGGTGCAGCGCTCGCTCTCTTGAAGACGGAAGGGACGTAGCCAGCGGTCAAGGATGAGTTGATGAGCGAGGTGAGGTAAGGGAGAAGGTCTCCGGAAATGGTCTGGAGAAGAGAGGAGGGAATAGGGTCAAGCGGGCAGGTTGTTGGGCGGCCGGCCGTCACAAGTCGCAAGATTTCATCTGGAGAGAGAGGGGAGAAAGAAGTCAAAGCATAGGGTAGGGCAGTGTGAGCAGGACCAGCAGTGTCATTTGACTTAACAAACGAGGATCGGATGTCGTCAACCTTATATGAACTGAAATTTAGTAAAATCCTTGAAATTGTTGGGTTTATTTTTTTGTTCACTATACAATTATCCCAATCTGTAACGTAACAAAGTTGTTCTGTGCCATATACCTAGCTACCTAATCCTTCCTGATCTACAAGTGCCAATGGGGTGGGGCTTCTGTACACGATATCCCTCATGATGTAAGTCACGAGGGTGCTTAAGCACTAACGACTCAGTTAATCCTGTTACATACAGTGCCTTCAGAAAGTATTCACACCCCTTGACTTTTTCCACATTTTGTTGCGCTACAAAGTGGGATTAAAATGGATTACAAATATATATATATATATATATATATACTTGATTAGATAAGTATTCAACCCCCTAAGTCAAAACATGTTAGAATCACTTTTGGCAGCGATTACAGCTTTGAATCTTTCTGGGTAAGTCTCTAAGAGCTTTCCACACCTGGATTGTGCAACATTTGCACATTATTCTTTTCAACATTCTTCAAGCGCAGTCAAATTGGTTGTTGAGTATTGCTAGACAACCATTTTCAGGTCTTGCCATAGATTTGTAAGCAGATTTAAGTCAAAACTGTAATTTGGCCACTCAGGAACATTCCACTGTCTTCTTGGTAAGCAACTTCAGTGTACAGTGAGGGAAAAAAGTATTTGATCCCCTGCTGATTTTGTACATTTGCCCACTGACAAAGAAATGATCAGTCTATAATTTTAATGGTAGGTTTATTTGAACATCGAGAGACAGAATAACAACAAAAAAATCCAGAAAAACGCATGTCAAAAATGTTATAAATTGATTTGCATTTTAGTGAGGGAAATAAGTATTTCACCCCTCTGCAAAACACGACTTAGTACTTGGTGGCAAAACCCTTGTTGGCAATCACAGAGGTCAGACGTTTCTTGTAGTCGGCCACCAGGTTTGCACACATCTCAGGAGGGATTTTGTTCCACTCCTCTTTGCAGATCTTCTCCAAGTCATTAAGGTTTTGAGGCTGACGTTTGGCAACTCGAACCTTCAGCTCCCTCCACAGATTTTCTATGGGATTAAGGTCTGGAGACTGGCTAGGCCACTCCAGGATCTTAATGTATTTCTTCTTGAGCCACTCCTTTGTTGCCTTGGCCGTGTGTTTTGGGTCATTGTCATGCTGGAATACCCATCTACGACCCATTTTCAATGCCCTGGCTGAGGGAAGGAGGTTCTCACCCAAGATTTGACGGTACATGGCCCCGTCCATCGTCCCTTTGATGCGGTGAAGTTGTCCTGTCCCCTTAGCAGAAAAACACCCCCAAAGCATAATGTTTCCACCTCCATGTTTGACGGTGGGGATGGTGTTCTTGGGGTCATAGGCAGCATTCCTCCTCCTCCAAACATGGCGAGTTGAGTTGATGCCAAAGAGCTCCATTTTGGTCTCATCTGACCACAACACTTTCACCCAGTTCTCCTCTGAATCATTCAGATGTTCAATGGCAAACTTCAGACGGGCCTGTATATGTGCTTTCTTGAGCAGGGGGACCTTGCGGGCGCTGCAGGAATTCAGTCCTTCACGGCGTAGTGTGTTATCAATTTCTTGGTGACTATGGTCCCAGCTGCCTTGAGATCATTGACAAGATCCTCCTGTGTAATTCTGGGCTGATTCCGCACCGTTCTCATGAGTCCGTTCTCACTCCCAGTCCTCTGTAGCTCAGCTGGTAGAGCACGGCACTTGTAACGCCAAGGTAGTGGGTTCGATCCCCGGGACCACCCATACACAAAAAATGTATGCACGCATGACTGTAAGTCGCTTTGGATAAAAGCGTCTGCTAAATGGCATATTATTATTATTATATCATTGCAACTCCACGAGGTGAGATCTTGCATGGAGCCCCAGGCCGAGGGAGACTGACAGTTATTTTGTGTTTCTTCCATTTGCGAATAATCGCACCAACTGTTGTCACCTTCTCACCAAGCTGCTTGGTGATGGTCTTGTAGCCCATTCCAGCCTTGTGTAGGTCTACAGTCTTGTCCCTGACATCCTTGGAGAGCTCTTTGGTCTTGGCCATTGTGGAGAGTTTGGAATCTGATTGATTGATGGCTTCTGTGGACAGGTGTCTTTTATACAGGTAACAAACTGAGATTAGGAGCACTCCCTTTAAGAGTGTGCTCCTAATCTCAGCTCGTTACCTGTATAAAAGACACCTGGGATTCAGAAATCTTTCTGATTGAGAGGGGGTGAAATACTTATTTCCCTCATTAAAATGCAAATCAATTTATAACATTTTTGACATGTGTTTTCTGGATTTTGTTGTTGATATTCTGTCTCTCACTGTTCAAATAAACCTACCATTAAAATTATAGACTGATCATTTCTTTGTCAGTGGGCAAACATACAAAATCAGCAGGGGATCAAATACTTTTTTCCCTCACTGTATATTTTTGCATTGTGATTTAGGTTATTGTCCTGCTGAACAGTGAATTCATCTCCCAGTGTCTGGTAGAAAGCAAACTAAACCAGGTTTTCCTATAGGATCTTGCCTGTGCTTAGCTTCATTCCATTTCTTTTTTAAACCTGAAAAACTCCCCAGTCTTTAACAATTACAAGCATACCCATAACATGATGCACCCACCACTATGTTTGAAAATATGGAGAGTGGTACTGTGTGCTTAATTTGAGCTGGATCCTGCTGGAACCCTTCCCCAGATCTGTGCCTCGACACAATCCTGTCTCAGAGCTTTAAGGACAATTCCTTCGACCTCATGGCTTGTTTTTTGCTGACATGCACTGTCAACTGTGGGACCTTATATAGACAGGTGTGTCTTTCCAGATCATATCAGAATACTTACAGTACCAGTCAAAAGTTTGGACACACCTACTCATTCAAGGGTTTTTCTTTATTTTTACTATTTTCTACATTGTAGAATAATAGTGAAGACATCAAACCTATGACATAACACACAGAATCATGTACCAACCAAAAAAGTGTTAAACAAATCAATATATATTTTATATTTGAGATTCTTCAAAGTAGCCAAACTTTGCCTTGATGACAGCTTTGCACACTCTTTTTTGGTTACTACATGATTCCATATGTGCTATTTCATAGTTGTGATGTCTTCACTATTATTCTACAATGTGGAAAATAGTACAAATAAAGAAAAACCCTTGAATGAGCAGGTGTGTCCAAACTTTTGACTGGTACTGTATGTAAATAAGGTATAACATCTAAAAACCTGTTTATGCTTTGTCATTATGGGGTATTGTGTGTAGATTGATGAAGAATGTAATCCATTTTACAATAATGCTGTAACGTAACAACAACAAAAAAAGTCAAGAGGTCTGAATACTTTCCAAATGCACTGTAGCCCGGGTAAGTGCTGCAAATCTGTCAGTGAACAGCATGCAGCCAGAACAAGCCTTTCGCAATATTTCAGATAAAATCACCGGAAAACGCAGGTTGGAAAGCAAATGGCTCCTACTTAAAAAGATTAGACTAATTTGAATAAAACAAGACAGATATCCTTTTGGCACGAGAGTATCGGCCATCGCCTGCGAGTGAGCTGGCAACAATGTGCTTTAGGACCATGTGGACGCCTTCGAGCGGTCGGATAGGCTGTTTGGAGTGATTATCCGACTGCATACATAAAAAATAAAATAAAATGATGTGCCCCCACTTCTAAAACCAAAGTTGAGCCTCTCGATTCAAGAGAAGGTAATTTATATTGATCTCAGTTTGTCAGTGTCAAAATAGCCTGTCATTTCGATCATTCGTGCGGTATTAAAAAATATTCTGCTGAAAACTCCAGTCATATAAAGTGATGTGCAGTGGGGAGAACAAGTATTTGATACACTGCCGATTTTGCAGGTTTTCCTACTTACAAAGCATGTAGAGGTCTGTAATTTTTATCATAGGTACACTTCAACTGTGAGAGACATAATCTAAAACAAAAATCCAGAAAATCACATTGTATGATTTTTAAGTAATTAATTTGCATTGGAAGGGTGTTAGGTTAGTGGAGGAGTGGCGGAGAGAGTTCTGAGCATATTCTGCCCATGGCAGGAACACCGACCACTCCCCCGGCCGGTCCTGACAGTAGGTCCGCAGGAACCTACCCACATCTTGATTCACCCTTTCCACCTGCTCATTACTCTCGGGGTGAAATCCAGAGGTCAGGCTGACCGAGACCCCCAGACGTTCCATGAACGCCTTCCAGACTCTAGACGTGAACTGGGGACCTCGGTCGGACACTATATCCTCTGGTACCCCGTAGTGCCGGAAGACGTGAGTAAACAGAGCCTCCGCAGTTTGTAGGGCCGTGGGGAGACCGGGCAGAGGAAGGAGGCGGCAGGACTTTGAAAAGCGGTCCACAACGACCAGGATAGTGGTGTTACCTTGGGAGGGGGGAAGATCAGTGAGAAAATCGATACTCAGGTGAGACCATGGTCGTTGTGGAACTGGTAAAGGTTGTAGCTTAACCGCTGGGAGGTGCCTAGGTGCCGTACTCTGGGCGCACACTGAGCATGAGGAAACATACACCCTCACGTCCTTAGCCAAGGTAGGCCACCAGTACTTCTTGGTCAGGCAGCGCATTGTAAGACCGATACCTGGATGACCAGAGGAGGGTGACGTGTATGCCCAGTAGATCAGACGATCACGGATAAGCGCAGGCACGTACTGCAGCCCAGCTGGACACTGCAGTGGAGATGGATCTGTGTGTAATGCCTGCGCTATATCTGCGTCCACAATGCATGAGGCCGGGAGTATGGGGGTGTTGTCTCTGGGCCTCTCCTCTGTGTCATACAGTGCGTCTGCCTTCACGTTCTTCATACCCGAAATGTATGAGAGTGTGAAATCAAACAGGGTGAAGAAGAGGGCCCACCTGGCCTGGCAAGGATTCAGCCTCCTCGCTGCCCGAATGTACTCCAGATTACGGTGGTCTGTCCAGACGAGGAAAGGGTGTTTCGCCCCTTCGAGCCAATGTCTCCACACCGTCAAAGCTCGGACAACAGCCAGCAGCTCCCGATCACCAACGCCATAGTTCTGTTCTGCCGAGCTGAGCTTCTTAGAAAAGAAGGCACAGGGGCGGAGCTTGGGTGGCGTGCCCGAGCGTTGGGATAAGACAGCTCCTATCCCTACCTCGGACGCATCCACCTCCACTACGAACGGTAGTGATGGATCGGAGTGAGCCAGTACCGGGGCTGAGGTGAACAAACCCCGCAATCTACTGAAGGCCAAATCAGCCTCAGCAGACCAGCGGAGCTGGGACGGCCCACCCTTCAACAAGGAGGTAATGGGAGCTGCGACCTTGCCAAAGCCTCGAATAAACCTTCGATAGTAGTTGGCAAAGCCAAGGAAGCGCTGCACCTCCTTTACCGTGGTTGGAGTCGGCCAATTACGCACGGCTGCAATGCGGTCTCCCTCCATCTCCACACCTGTGGTGGTAATGCGATATCCGAGGAAGGAGATTGACTGCTGGAAAAACTCACACTTCTCTGCCTTGGCATAAAGATCATTTTCCAGCAGTCGGACCAGTACCTTGCGAACCAGGGACACATGCTCGGCGCGCGTAGCGGAATACACCAGGATATCATCGATGTAGACCACCACACCGCGACCAAGCATGTCCCGAAACACCTCGTTCACAAAGGACTGGAAAACGGATGGAGCATTCATCAAACCGTAGGGCATCACCAGGTATTCATAATGTCCCGAGGTTGTGCTGAATGCTGTTTTCCACTCATCCCCTTCCCGAATACGCACCAGGTTGTAGGCACTCATGAGGTCTAATTTGGTGAAAAAGCGGGCCCCATGCATTGACTTAATCACTGAAGGAATGAGGGGAAGAGGATAACTAAATCGTACCGTCACATTATTCAGTGGTCGATAATCAATGCATGCGCGTAAACCGCCATCTTTCTTCTTCACAAAGAAGAAACTCGAGGAGGCAGGTGAAGTGGAGGGATGTATATACCCCTGGCGCAGGGACTCGGTGACGTATGTTTCCATAGCCTCCGTTTCAGCCTGCGACAGGGGATACACATGACTCCTGGGAGGTACAGCGTCTACCCGAAGGTTTATCGCGCAACCCCCTCCCGATGAGGTGGTAATTTAGTCGCTTGCGTCTTGGAAAACGCGAGCGCCAGATCATGGTATTCGGGGGGAATGCGCACGGTGGGGGTACCGTCTGGACTTTCCACCGTGGTCACACCAACAGAAACACCTACACACCTACCCGGACACCCACGCGACCACCCCGTAAGAACCCTCTGCGGTCATGAGAAATTGGGATTGTGAAGGGCTAACCACAGGATACCCAAGACTACAGGGTAAGCAGGAGACTCAATCATAAAGGTGATCTGCTCAACATGTGTCCCCTGCGTAATCATGGTGACTGGTACCGTAACTTCCTTAACCAACCTGCGCTCTCTTGACCGGCGGCTCCCCCCAGCTCCGTCTGCTCGGGATCAGAGTCGTCCGGAGTGGGAACGGGCAGACCCCTACCAGGATGTCCTCTGGCTGCTAGCAGATTGTCAAGCCGGATGGCCATGTCCACCAGTTGGGAGAACGATAGCACGGCATCCCGGCAGGCTAGCTCCCATCGGACGTCCTCCCTTAGGTGGCACCGGAAATGGTCGATTAGGGCCCGCTCGTTCCACCCGGACCCCGCTGCCAGCGTCCGGAACTCCAGCGCATAGTCCTGAGCGGTCCTCGTCCCCTGCCTCAGATGAACCAGTCGTTCGCCCGCCTCTCGACCCTCAGGCGGGTGATCAAAAACGTCCCAAAAGAGGTGAGCAAACTACCCGTAGTCCTCCAACGCGGTACCTCCCTCGTTCCACACCGCGTTGGCCCACTCCAGGGCTCTCCCACAAAGGCAGGAAACGAGGACGGATACCTTCTCCCGCACCCGGGGCTCCGGCCTGATGCTGGAGAAATACAACTCCAGTTGGAGTAGGAATCCCTTACATCGCGCTGCCGTCCCATCAAACGCCGGTGGCCGGGATATCTGGATCCCTCCAGGGGCTGGGGTGTAGGTGTCTGGATCCGGTTGACCAGCTGGTCTCGATAGATCGGATCCTCTCCTCTCCAGGCGTTCTACCACCTGAAGAACCCGATCCATTTTTAAAATTATTTTTTTAATTATTATAATTTTTTAACCTTTATTTAACTAGGCAAGTCAGTTAAGAACAAATTCTTATTTACAATGACGGCCTACACCGGCCAAACCCGGAAGACGCTGGGCCAATTGTGCGCCGCCCTATGGGACTCCCAATCAAGGCCGGTTATGGCGCAGTGGTCTAAGGCACTGCATCGCAGTGATAGCTGTGCCACTAGAGATCCTGGTTCGAATCCAGGCTCTGTCGTAGCCAGCCACGACAGGGAGACCCATGGGGCGGCGCACAATTGGCCCAGCGTCGTCCAGGGTAGGGGAGGGAATGGCCGGCAGGGATGTAGCTCAGTTGGTAGAGCATGGTGTTTGCAACGCCAGGGTTGTGGGTTTGATTCCCACGGGGGGCCAGTATGGAAAAAAATAATTAAAATAATTATAATGTATGCACTCACTAACTGTAAGTCGCTCTGGATAAGAGTGTCTGCTAAATGACTAAAATGTAAATGAATCGAACCAGGGGGTCTGTAGTGACGCCTCAAGCACTGAGATGCAGTGCCTTAGACTGAGCGTCGGAGACGGTGTAGTACGATTCAATCTTAGTCCTTTATTGACGCTTTGCCTGTTTGATGGTTCGTCGGAGGGCATAGCGGGATTTCTTATAAGCGTCCCGATCTTTGAAAGTGTCAGCTCTACTCTTTAGCTCAGTGCGGATGTAGCCTGTAATCCATGGCTTCTGGTTGGGGTATGTACGTACGGTCACTGTGGGGACGACGTCATCGATGCACTTATTGATTAAGCCAGTGACTGATATGGTGTACTCCTCAATGCAATCGGAAGAATCCCGGAACAGTCCTTTAGCTTAGCATCTGCGTCATCTGACCACTTCTTTATTAATCGAGTCACTGGTGCCTCCTGCTTTAGTTTTTGCTTTTAAGGAGGAATCAGACAGGTGTGTGCCTTTCCAAATCATGTCCAATCAATTGAATATACCACAGGTGGACTCCAATCAAGTTGTAGAAACATCTCAAGGATGATCAATGTTAACAGGATGCACCTGAGCTCAATTTCGAGTCTCATAGCAAATGGTCTGAATACTTATGTAAATAAGGTATGTTTTTAAATTTTTTATACATTTCTAAAAACCTGTTTTCGCTTTGTCATTATGGGGTATTGAGTGTAGATTGCTGAGGATTATTATTTTGTTTGATCCATTTTAGAATAAGGCTGTAACATAACAAAATTTAGAAAAAGTCAAGGGGTCTGAATACTTTCCGAAGGCACTGTATGTAATGGGGAATTGATATACATTAACAATCAAACACAAACAATTCACACAATGAAGTTATGAAACAATGAATGCGCACCAATTGGCGGGAGAGAGCGCATTCTGGAGAGAAAAGTGCCCTGTGCATCTGGGCACGTGGTCAATCTGACGTCAGCATTGGCCATGCAGCATTTATGGTGATACGGCCTCAGCAGAAGTCATGGCATTCATCCTTCTTGCACTTCGCTGAGCAGTGCAGAGCTGTTGTCAAGGAAGCGAGTTTGTGTTTATACAGGATGTACCGCCCCCACCTACCGTCAACCAATAATTATTTCAATGCGGAGCTATACAGAGCCCTTCGCATTGTCAAAACTATTGGGAGGCGCATGGCGATGTGGTACAGAGCTCGATTTGGCCTCTGCATGCCTCTGGAGGCTCCGCAATTGCGTCACACCCTCAATTTGGACCCTCCGACCACATTTTCGAATCTAGCATAAATTGGCTTTGAGTCTAGGCCTCCGCAATGGATTAGTTCACTGAGATGGGCACATTCTAGATTTTATATACACTACCGGTCAAAAGTTTTAGAACACCTA
The DNA here is from genome assembly GCF_964263955.1 of Coregonus lavaretus. NCBI lineage: Eukaryota > Metazoa > Chordata > Actinopteri > Salmoniformes > Salmonidae > Coregonus > Coregonus lavaretus. Next base: position 25,056,989 of record NC_140007.1, on the reverse strand, counting down.
CACATTCAAGGGTTTTTCTACATTTTTACTATTTTCTACATTGTCGAATAAGAGTGAAGACATCAAAACTATGAAATAACACATATGGAATCATGTAGTAACCAAAAAAGTGTTAAACAAATCAAAATATATTTTATATTTGAGATTCTTCAAAGTAGCCAACCTTTGCCTTGATGACAGCTTTGCACACTCTTGGCATTCTCTCAACCAGGTAGTAGGTAACCAACTTTTGACTCGTACTGTGTGTGTGTGTGTGTGTGTGTGTGTGTGTGTATGTGTACATTACCGTTCAAAAGTTTGGGGTCACTTAGAAATGTCCTTGTTTTCGAAAGAAAAGCAATTTTTTTGTCCATTAAATTACCATCAAATTGATCAGAAATATAGTGTAGACATTGTTAATGTTGTAAATGGCTATTGTAGCTGGAAACTGCTGATTTTTAATGGAATATCTACATAGCCGTACAGAGGCCCATTATCAGCAACCATCAGTCCTGTGTTCCAATGGCACATTGTGTTTGCTAATCCAAGTTTATCATTTTAAAAGGCTAATTGATCATTAGAAAACCCTTTTGCAATTATGTTAGCACAGCTGAAAACTGTTGTGCTGATTAAAGAAGCAACAAAACTGGCCTTCTTGAGACTAGTTGAGTATCTGGAGCATCAGCAATTGTGGGTTCGATTACAGGCTCAAAATGGCCAGAAACAAAGAACTTTCTTCTGAAACTCGTCAGTCTATTCTTGTTCTGAGAAATGAAGGCTATTCCATGCGAGAAATTGCCAAGAAACTGAAGATCTTGTACAACGCTGTGTACTACTCCTTTCACAGAACAGCGCAAACTGGCTCTAACCAGAATAGAAAGAGGAGTGGGAGGCCCCTGTGCACAACTGAACACCTCACAGGTCCTCAACTGGCAGCTTCATTAAATAGTACCCGCAAAACACCAGTCTCAACGTCAACAGTGAAGAGGCGACTCTGGGATGCTGACCTTCTAGGCAGAGTTGCAATGAAAAAGCCATATCTCAGACTGGCCAATAAAAAGAAAAGATTAAGATGGGCAAAAGAACACAGACACTGGACAGAGGAAGATTGGAAAAATGTGTTATGCACAGACGAATCAAAGTTTGAAGTGTTTGGAACACAAAGAAGTTCATTTGTGAGACGCAGACCAAATGAAAAGATGCTGGAGGAGTGCTTGATGCCATCTGTCAAGCATGTTGGAGGCAATGTGATGGTATGGGGGGGTGCTTTGGTGGTGGTAAAGTGGGAGATTTGTACAGGGTAAAAGGGATCTTGAAGAAGGAAGGCTATCACTCCATTTTGCAACGCCATGCCATTCCCTGTGGACGGCACTTGATTAGAGCCAAATTCCTCCTACAACAGGACAATGACTCAAAGCACAGCTCCAAACTATGCAAGAACTATTTAGGGAAGAAGCAGTCAGCTGGTATTCTGTCTATAATGGAGTGGCCAGCACAGTCAACGGATCTCAAACCTATTGAGCTGTTGTGGGAGCAGCTTGACCGCATGGTAAGTAAGAAGTGCCCATCAAGCCAATCCAACTTGTGGGAGGTGCTTCAGGAAGCATGGGGTGAAATCTCTTCAGATTACCTCAACAAATTGACAACTAGAATGCCAAAGGTCTGCAAGGCTGTAATTGCTGCAAATGGAGGATTCTTTGACGAAAGAAAAGTTTGAAGGACACAATTATTTCAATTAAAAATCATTATTTCTAATCTTGTCAATGACTACATTTCCTATGCATTTTGCTATATTTCCTATTCAAACTCATTTCATTTCATGTATGTTTTCAAGGACTTAATATTTGGTACAGAAACCTGTTTGCAATTACAGAGATCATACGTTTCCTGTAGGTCTTGACCAGGTTTGCACACACTGCAGCAGGGATTTTGGCCCACTCCTCCATACAGACCTTCTCCAGATCCTTCAGGTTTCGGGGCTGTCGCTGGGCAATACGGACTTTCAGCTCCCTCCAAAGATTTTCTATTGGGTTCAGGTCTGGAAACTGGCTAGGCCACTCCAGGACCTTGAGATGCTTCTTACGGAGCCACTCCTTAGTTGCCCTGGCTGTGTGTTTCGGGTCATTGTCATGCTGGAAGACCCAGCCACGACCCATCTTCAATGCTCTTACTGAGGGAAGGAGGTTGTTGGCCAAGATCTTGCGATACATGGCCCCATCCATCCTTCCCTCAATACGGTGCAGTCGTCCTGTCCCCTTTGCAGAAAAGCATCCCCAAAGAATGATGTTTCCACATCCATACTTCACGGTTGGGATGGTGTTCTTGGGGTTGTACTCATCCTTCTTCTTCCTCCAAACACGGCGAGTGAAGTTTAGACCAAAAAGCAATATTTTTGTCTCATCATGATCTTCTCCCATTCCTCCTCTGGATCATCCAGATGGTCATTGGCAAACTTCAGATGGGACATGCGCTGGCTTGAGCAGGGGGACCTTGCGTGCGCTGCAGGATTTTAATCCATGACGGCATAGTGTGTTACTAATGGTTTTCTTTAGAGACTGTGTTCCCAGCTCTCTTCAGGTCATTGACCAGGTCCTGCCGTGTAGTTCTGGGCTGATCCCTCTCCTTCCTCATGATCATTGATGCCCCACGAGGTGAGATCTTGCATGGAGCCCCAGACCGAGGGTGATTGACCGTCATCTTGAACTTCTTCCATTTTCTAATAATTGCGCCAACAGTTGTTGCCTTCTCACCAAGCTGCTTGCCTATTGTCCTGTAGCCCATCCCAGCCTTGTGCAGGTCTACAATTTGATCCCTGATGTCCTTACACAGCTCTCTGGTCTTGGCCATTGTGGAGAGGTTGGAGTCTGTTTGATTGAGTGTGTGGACAGGTGTCTTTTATACAGGTAACGAGTTCAAACAGGTGCAGTTAATACAGGTAATGAGTGGAGAACAGGAGAGCTTCTTAAAGAAAAACTAACAGGTCTGTGAGAGCCGGAATTCTTACTGGTTGGTAGGTGATCAAATACTTATGTCATGCAATAAAATGCAAATTAATTACTTAAAAATCATACAATGTGATTTTCTGGATTTTTGTTTTAGATTCCGTCTCTCACAGTTGAAGTGTACCTATGATAAAAATGACAGACCTCTACATGCTTTGTAAGTAGGAAAACCTGCAAAATCGGCAGTGTATCAAATACTTGTTCTCCCCACTGTAAGTATTTGACCCCCTCTCAATCAGAAAGATTTCTGGCTCCCAGGTGTCTTTTATACAGGTAACGAGCTGAGATTAGGAGCACACTCTTAAAGGGAGTGCTCCTAATCTCAGTTTGTTACCTGTATAAAAGACCCCTGTCCACAGAAGCAATCAATCAGATTCCAAACTCTCCACCATGGCCAAGACCAAAGAGCTCTCCAAGGATGTCAGGGACAAGATTGTAGACCTACACAAGGCTGGAATGGGCTACAAGACCATCGCCAAGCAGCTTGGTGAGAAGATGACAACAGCTGGTGCGATTATTCGCAAAAGGAAGAAACACAAAAGACCTGTCAATCTCCCTCGGCCTGGGGCTCCATGGGCTCCTGGGTGAAAGTGTTGTGGTCAGATGAGACCAAAATCGAGCTCTTTGGCATCAACTCAACTCGCCGTGTTTGGAGGAGGAGAAATGCTGCCTATGACCCCAAGAACACCATCCCCACCGTCAAACATGGAGGTGGAAACATTATGCTTTGGGGGTGATTTTCTGCTAAGGGGACAGGACAACTTCACCGCATCAAAGGGACGATGGACGGGGCCATGTACCGTCAAATCTTGATAAACCTCCTTCCCTCAGCCAGGGCATTGAAAATGGGTCGTGGATGGGTATTCCAGCATGACAATGACCCAAAACACACGGCCAAGGCAACAAAGGAGTGTCTCAAGAAGAAGCACATTAAGGTCCTGGAGTGGCCTAGCCAGTATCCAGACCTTAATCCCATTGAAAATCTGTAGAGGGAGCTGAAGGTTCGAGTCGCCAAACGTCAGCCTCGAAACCTTAATGACTTGGAGAAGATCTGCAAAGAGGAGTGGAACAAAATCCCTCCTGAGATGTGTACAAACCTGGTGGCCAACTACAAGAAACGTCTGACCTCTGTGGTTGCCAACAAGGGTTTTGCCACCAAGTACCAAGTCATGTTTTGCAGAGGGGTCAAATACTTATTTCCCTCATTAAAATGTAAATCAATTTATAACAATTTTGACATGCGTTTTTCTGGATTTTTTTGTTGTTATTCTGTCTCTCACTGTTCAAATAAACCTACCATTAAAATTATAGACTGATCATGTCATTGTTAGTGGGCAAACGTACAAAATCAGCAGGGGATCAAATACTTTTTTCCCTCTCTGTATGTATGTATGTATGTATGTATGTATGTATGTATGTATGTATGTATGTATGTATGTATGTATGTATGTATGTATGTGTGTTACTGCTTGACTAAAACAATCTCTGTAGACCAACAGCTTAGCGACCAAACAATTGACCAGTCGACTAATTGGGGTCAGCCCTAATTGATACACCATCCAAAGTGTAATTACTAACTTCACCATGCTCAAAGGGATATTCAATATCTGTTTGTTTTTTTACCATTCTACCAGTAGATGCTCTTCTTTGCGAGGCATTGGAAAACATCTATGGTGTTTGTGGTTGAATCTGTTTGAAAAATAATTGTATGTGGGGGGTACAGCGATAAGGTAGTCATAAAAGAAACATGTTAAACACTATTACTGCACACAGAGTCCATGCAACTTATTATGTGACTTGTTAAGGATATGTTTACTGCTGAACTTATTTAAGCTTGCCATAACAAAGTGGTTGAATACTTATTGACTCAAGACATTTCAGCTTTTCATTTTTAATTAATTTGTAAATATGTCAAAAAACATAATTCCACTGACATAATGGGGTACTGTGTGTAGGCCAGTGACAAAAAACATCTCAATTTAACCCATTAAAAAAATTCAGGCTGTAATACAACACATTATGGAAAAAGTCAAGGGGTGTGAATACCTTCTGAAGACATACATACATTCATACATGTGATTTACATAGCGCTTTCCAAAGACACCTCTTACATTAATTTTAAAGAAACAACAAAAATACTAAACAGAAGCAAAACAGGAAATAAAATCAAATAGAAGGCTGTTGAGGGAATAGCCTAGTCCTTACTATCCATAGTCTCTGTTGCAATAAGCCATCCATCGACAAACGGGAGGGACTTTGTTCAATAACTTTGCTTAGAACACCTGTAATCAGGTCATTAAAACAATAAAGTAACTAAGACTTGTTGTTGAAAGGTTATGGTTTGAATTATTTTATTAATGTAGTCCTATTCACAAGCCTTTTTTAGCACATTCGTTATCATATGTACAATATAAAAACATTCAATACATGCAGGTTTTAGTGTGATCATGGGTTTGCATACAACAGATTCATCCCATTACCGTTGATATAAAAAAATAATAAAAAAAATGCCAAAACAATAGACATAAAAACATATGTAAAAACTAGTCAAAAGATGTAATCCACCATTGGCCAGCAACGTCCAACATTCAAATTACCATTCATAACGACAAACTTCACTTAACTCTGCCTACGATTCCAAGATGTTTCATATTTCCTTTCCTCAATCAAATATTGACAAACTTTTCAAATACATATATGTATCGCAATTGTAAATTTCTCTAGGATAGACTTTTCATATGCTCTCACCATAAATCCACTGCTTAGAAAACGAACAGATAGGTACCAACAAAAGACAAAAGAAAGGGGATATAAAATGACAAGTCAGTTGAAACTCAAATGTAGGACACGGTTACCCTGGCTTGAGGTGTCTTTTCTGCATGGGTTCTAGGCTACTACATTTAAATTATTTGTACCATTTCTAACCTGAGATGCAAAATGCTAGGATGTTGGCTTCCCACGCCTACAGAAACAGTAGAATAGAGGCAAGACCACAACGCTCAAAGCAGAGAATATGTTTACTACTATTACTATAATGCAAATGGTTAGACACGGAACACATATACACTGTGTGCACAATTATTAGGCAAGTCAGTATTTTGACCATATCATCATTATTATGCATATTTCCCAACTCCAAGCTGTATAAACTGGAATGCTTATTGGATTGAAGCATATCAGGTGATGTGTATTTGTGTAATGAGGGAGGGTTTGGCCTAAGGAGATCAACACCCTATATCAAGGTGTGTATAATTATTAGGCAGCTTCTTTTCCTCAGGCAAAATGGGCCAAAAAATATATTTAACGGACTCTGAAAAGTCAAAATTTTTAAAAAGTATTTCAGAGGGACGCAGCACTCTTGAAATTGCCAAGATATTGGTGCGTGATCACAGAACCATCAAACGTTTTGTTGCAAAAAGTCAACAGGGTCGCAAGAACCGTGTTGAGAAAAAAAGACGCAAATTAACTGCCAAAGATTTGAGAAGAATCAAACGTGAAGCTACAAGGAACCCATTATTCTCCAGTGCTGTCATATTCCAGAACTGCAACCTACCTGGAGTGCCCAGAAGTACAAGGTGTTCAGTGCTCAGAGACATGGCCAAGGTAAGGAAGGCTGAAACCTGACCACCACTGAATAAGACACATAAGTTGAAACGTCAAGACTGGGCCAAGAAATATCTGAAGAGAGATTTTTCAAAGGTTTTATGGACTGATGAGATGAGAGTGACTCTTGACGGACCAGATGGATGGGCCCGTGGCTGGATCAGTAACAGGCACGGAGCTCCACTTCGACTCAGACGCCAGCAAGGTGGAGGTGGAGTACTGGTATGGGCTGGTATTATTAAAGATGAGCTAGTTGGACCTTTTCGGGTTGAAGATGGACTCAAACTCAACTCCCAAACCTACTGCCAGTTTTTAGAAGACACTTTCTTCAAGCAGTGGTACAGGAAAAAGTCTGCATCGTTCAAGAAGACCATGATTTTATGGTTGCTGCTGCACAAAAAGTTGATCGTCAACAGATCAAGAAACTGACACACTCCATGGATGGAAGGCTTATGACTGTTATTGAAAAGAAGGGTGGCTATATTGGTCACTGATTTTTTTTTGTGGAAATGTCAGAAATGTTTATTTGTAAATTTTGAGTTGTTTGTTTATTATTCTCACTTTAACAGATGAAAATAAACAAGTGAGATGGGGAACTTTTCGTTTTTCATTTAGTTGCATAATAATTCTGCACACTAGTAGTTGCCCAATAATTGTGCACACATAGATATTCTCCAAAGAAAGCCAAAACCTCACTTCTACTTTCTTAAATATTCAGGTTTGAGGTTTATTAACATTTTGGATTGACCGAGAGCACTGTAGTTGTTCAATAAAAAAATGTATCCTCGAAAATACAACTTGACTAATAATTGTGCACACAGTGTAGGTCTTCTACTGACACTTAAACAGAGTGTGTATTATGACTTGTCAGAAGCCCAATTCTCAACAGCATTATAAGGCCACATTCAAGAGTAATGCTTTATTTGGTAAAAACAGGGCCTGAGGCCATTATCGCCAATCAAATTAAGGTAATGAAAAAGGCCACATGATTATTAGGAGCAACTGGCAATGAAGCTGAAAGCCTCCAGAAACCTTCTCCTGATGGGAGACATTCCAGGATAGGAATGGCATTCGCTAAATTCCCCTCTCGTCAATAGCAACACAAAAATCTAGTAATTATCTACATTGTCAAAATAATGATTGTGAGGATGATTTGCTTTTACTTATGCATGAAGAGAAGATGAGGTGGGGGATACATTTCTTTACAGGTAAATTGGATTAATGCAATGACAAATCATATGAATAAAGTAGTATAATCTCTAGTCAACTAGATTTTTTCCCTAATGCATATGGACTGATTGTAGTATAACTACTGGACTACACGCAATGGTCTGTTGTGGCTCAACAGCGATATTACCACTTCATTGTGTGTTCTCCCAATGGGACATGATAACTATTGACTACCTTCTCTCCTGAGCTTTCAGAGCAACGTTAAAACTTCAGGGTGTATAATAAAGTAGGGATGCACTAACACCTCCACCAGTCGTAGAACATACTGACATTGACATTTCCCACATCTTGACCAGGCCACTCTCAACATCTAAAATGCAATGACAGACACTCGCCATATAAGGAGTACTCACTCAAAATAACAAAGACTAGAACAAAAAAATTAAGTAAACATATCCCCTTTATAAATTGCACACAATTAGACTCCCATAACAAGTCGTGATACGAATGAACAACTTAAAAGCAAGGCGCAATCTCGCATTCGATGGCAAGTTAGTCTCTCCTCTCATCCTTCTTGTTAAAAGTGTATCAATGCTAGGTTAGCCCATTCCCAGCTCTGATACTCCAATACTGACTTTGAACTGCCAAACCATCATAACTTAAAGTGGAAAACCCAATGGTAAACCAAAATGGCTGACAAAGGCAATAGATGAGTGCTGTTACTTTAACAGTCCAAGTGGTAAACTCTCCATAGACATCCTTCATAGTTTTGGCCACTTCAAGTGACTGTCGATCCTTGAGCAAAATAACTATCACAACCTGTGCATCGGAGAGAACGATTTAGTTTTGTGAGGTATTTCTCAATAGACAAACCTATATAAAGAGGAAACCAATGTAGGTCTGGATTCATGGAGAGATGGGCAATGTACATTTGGGTAGTGATTGTTTATAATATAAGTCAATACTATACTGCGCTGTACATACGCACTATAAATGTAGTGCAGTCGTTACGGTTCAAAATAACACCTTAAAGCTGTTAGCGAACAACGTCTTATTCTATAGAGTAAGGAGTGCACTTATAATAATAATATGCCATTTAGCAGACGCTTTTATCCAATGCGACTTACAGTCATGCGTGCATACATTTGTTTGTGTATGGGTGGTCCCGGGGATCGAACCCACTACCTTGGCGTTACAAGCACCGTGCTCTACCAGCTGAGCTACAGAGGACCACTACCCTAACATCCGTCTCAACGACAAGAGAAAAGACAAGCAGAACATACATACATATTTGTGAAGGCCAGGAGTGTGAACTGAGATTCAAACTGATGTTCGTCTCGCAACATCCCGTGATGACGCGTCCCCTCGTATACTTAACTTACACTCTTCATAATGTACACAAAACTGAGTGTTTCCCTCTATCTATTTGGCTATTGTCATAATTATATGTAACAGGTTTGGTGTGAATGCCATTAAAACTCTGTCTCCCAATCAAATTCAATTCAACGATTGAAATAAATCCTCATTGAAAATAATTGTTCATTTTCTATCCACTTCCAGAATTGACAAAATTTGAATGACCAGTCTTTAGAGTAGGAAGAAGAGTGCTAGTGAAAGCCTTTTGTCCTATATGTCCGTCCACCTGTCTGTCGCTCTGCTGTCTGTTTGTCCGTCAGCACCAGGGCTCTCTCTGGGCGCGTCCCCGGGCAAGGCTGTCACTCCTCTGCCAGGCGCTCCTCATCAGAGCCAGGGCATCGCCACAACGCTTCTGCACCGACAGCTCTGACACCCTCCTACGAGGCAGACACACCTGGATCATCACAAGAAAATAAAAGAGGGGTGAAAAAAAAGTGTGAGAGAAAGAGAGTGAGAATGCGACAGAGGAAATCATGTTATTGATATAATGCTTTTACTGTCACAACAAATCCTTTCCTTGCATGTCTCAAATCCTTTCCTCTTCCATTCTTCTCTACCTTACCTGGAAAATGTCTCTCCAGGCACTCTCTAGCGCCTCCAGCAGGCGGTCTCTCTCTTCACAGCCACTGAAGTACAGCACCCAGGGAGGCAGGAACTGAGCTCGGTCCAATGCAAACTCCTACATAAAGAAAGAGAGATGGGGAGAGAGAGGGAGAGATTGTGAGCGAGAGGTCAAGACAAGAGACATACAGAGAGAGAGAGTGAGAGAAGAGAAAAAGAGAGAAAGGGAGAATTAAAGAATGTTAGAGAAAAAGAGAGTATGGGGCAAGATAAACAGTCAACTCCAATGCCTGTCAATGCCTTTCTAATTTCCCCTCAGGGATGAATAAAGTCATATTGAATTGAGAAGAAAAAAGGATGGGAAGCACATCTTTGCAGTTTGAAGGTGCTCTTTGGTTAAGTGGTTAGTTGATCATCGAAACTCAAGGAGGACCCAAGGCATTCTTCATATATCAGAGAAACAGGAAAAAGTATCTGCACACTTCCAGTCAGATGCACATTTATTTTAATTATAGCTGAGCTTTTGGTCAGTCGACCATCATAGCTCATCTACTTTTAAAATAAATTTCCATTGGACTGGAAGTACAGTGGGGGGAAAAAAGTATTTAGTCAGCCACCAATTGTGCAAGTTCTCCCACTTAAAAAGATGAGAAAGGCCTGTAATTTTCATCATAGGTACACGTCAACTATGACAGACAAATTGAGAAAAAAAATCCAGATAATCACATTGTAGGATTTTTAATGAATTTATTTGCAAATTATGGTGGAAAATAAGTATTTGGTCACCTACAAACAAGCAAGATTTCTGGCTCTCACAGACCTGTAACTTCTTCTTTAAGAGGCTCTGTCCTCCACTCGTTACCTGTATTAATGGCACCTGTTTGAACTTGTTATCAGTATAAAAGACACCTGTCCACAACCTCAAACAGTCACACTCCAAACTCCACTATGGCCAAGACCAAAGAGCTGTCAAAGGACACCAGAAACAAAATTGTAGACCTGCACCAGGCTGGGAAGACTGAATCTGCAATAGAAGACATACAAGACCACTGATAATCTCCCTCGATCTGGGGCTCCACGCAAGATCTCACCCCGTGGGGTCAAAATGATCACAAGAACGGTGAGCAAAAATCCCAGAACCACACGGGGGGACCTAGTGAATGACCTGCAGAGAGCTGGGACCAAAGTAACAAAGCCTACCATCAGTAACACACTACGCCGCCAGGGACTCAAATCCTGCAGTGGCAGACGTGTCCCCCTGCTTAAGCCAGTACATGTCCAGGCCCGTCTGAAGTTTGCTAGAGTGCATTTGGATGATCCAGAAGAGGATTGGGAGAATGTCATATGGTCAGATGAAACCAAAATAGAACTTTTTGGTAAAAACTCAACTCGTCGTGTTTGGAGGACAAAGAATGCTGAGTTGCATCCAAAGAACACCATACCTACTGTGAAGCATGGGGGTGGAAACATCATGCTTTGGGGCTGTTTTTCTGCAAAGGGACCAGGACGACTGATCCGTGTAAAGGAAAGAATGAATGGGGCCATGTATCGTGAGATTTTGAGTGAAAACCTCCTTCCATCAGCAAGGGCATTGAAGATGAAACGTGGCTGGGTCTTTCAGCATGACAATGATCCCAAACACACCGCCCGGGCAACGAAGGAGTGGCTTTGTAAGAAGCATTTCAAGGTCCTGGAGTGGCCTAGCCAGTCTCCAGATCTCAACCCCATAGAAAATCTTTGGAGGGAGTTGAAAGTCTGTGTTACCCAGCGACAGCCCCAAAACATCACTGCTCTAGAGGAGATCTGCATGGAGGAATGGGCCAAAATACCAGCAACAGTGTGTGAAAACCTTGTGAAGACTTACAGAAAACGTTTGACCTGTGTCATTGCCAACAAAGGGTATATAACAAAGTATTGAGAAAATTTTGTTATTGACCAAATACTTATTTTCCACCATAATTTGCAAATAAATTCATTAAAAATCCTACAATGTGATTTTCTGGAAAAAAAAATCTTATTTTGTCTGTCATAGGTTAGGCAGGCGTGAGGTCACTCACAACAACACAGTACTCCTTGTCGTTCTCCAGGCTGACAGCACTGACGTCAGAGAGCTCAGCTCCGCCCAGCGAGCGGAAGAAGCTGGTCTGGCAGTCCTGGTGGCATGTCAGCAGCTCCCTGTCCGTCACCACCAGGCAACAGGGGATACAAGGCGTAGGCGCCACTCCCTGGGGGATCACCTGCAGACACAGAGAGAGGGTTTAAAGAATAAAAACATCTATGGGGGGGGGGATCTAGGGAAACCAGTCTACTTTAATAATAAAATACAGACGTATTTAGCCTATGTACTTTAGAGCTGCTTTTAAACAATAATCTAGAATTCCTGATTTAAAATCATGGAAAGATCCCTTTTCTGCAGTGAATCTTCGATTTAACCTGGAGGAACTGTACTCAAAGTTGGGAGAGAAGGAACGACATGGTGTGGGACAGTTCATGCAAACAGAGGTTTTGAATACTACTAGGGTATTCCACTCCTCATGGCAATAGTATGGCAAAATCTGCATGGACAGCCATGCATGCTCACAAATCTTTCTCACGGGGCTGTGAGCAAAGCCAAGCAGCCATGAGGTGATATTTTAACATGTGCTGGGAAGTATGTAGGTGATATGTGAGTGTGTGTGTGTCTACGTGCAGTATGTGTGTACACGGTGTGTGTGTGAGTCAAAGTGCAACGTGCATCTGTGTCAGAGTGCAGCGTGTGTGTGTGCGCATGCGTGTAGGTGTGTGTGTGTATGCCCTCACCCTCACCCCTTTGGAGACTGACTGGCAAAGCACCAGCATCCAGTCGGCCATGTCTGCCTCATTGTCTGCGCTCAGCTCCAGAGGAGGCCTCTCTGTCAGGATCACCTGGAAGGCATGAGGCAGCTCTGTACTGTTGGAGCGCCGGCAACCTCCGCAGTGCTCACCCCTCAGACAGAGATGGATGAAGAGAGAGAGCACACATAGAAGAACAATTAAAATATGAAAAGTCAATCATAGCCTACTATTTCCATTGAAATAAGGGTAAAACATATTTTCATAGCGATAGATACAGTATCTACGGGTATTTCATTAAATAATGACTTTGGATGATTCAGCAAAATAAGTGTGATCAACTATGTTCGAACCCAGTCCACTTGTCACACATGAGGATGAGCAGTAACACAGCATGCATGCCTTACCCCATAGTGATGGACATCAGTGGTGTCGCATCAGTCTTTTCTGTAAACTGGTACAGATTCCCATTGCTGAACAAGACCAAGAGGATCACATATTGAAATATATTATTGTATGAAATGTATGAAAGAACTATTCATATGAAATGTATGATTATCATTATATTATTACATTTAATATTGCAGTTGCATTAAAATAAGAACAACCTGTTAAATGGGTACAGTAGCCATAATTCAACCTGTTAAAGTAAAGTTACGCAACATTCTATAACAAATGTAAGAGGCAGATATATAAAATCAGTAACACTTTACTTAAAGCATCAAGGTGTAATGCTTTATTACTTATTATAAGCATGTATGAGCCTTTATAATGTCTAATAACAAGGTGTTGTCTCCATACTGCTGTACTGTTTGTTGATATTAGGCTACCTGCCAAACCTTTTTGCTTCTTACTCTTAATAACTATTTAATCAAACTCTGTATTTAACAAGTTTACCAAAGACTTAGTTTTGTCCTCACACAACTTTTTTAATTCAACTTTATCTGGACATAGATCTGCAGGACCTCCTCCGGCCGAAAAAAAAGCTAAGCAACATTATGCCTTCTCATTGCAGTCGCTGTACTCATAATATACAGGATAACTATCACCTTAGCAGAGTTGCAAGCTCGGCATCAGACGCAAAACGTTAGGCAAGGGCAATTTAAGTGTAGGAAAGAATGATACAGCATCTGTGCCACCAGTAAATACAGGTAGTAGTGTTAATCCCCCTGCACAGTCCCAGCAGCCGGATAATTTTCTCACGGCTTCTGGAAAGAAATGGTGTCGGCATGCTCAACTGGTGTTGCTCACTAAGGCGATAGAAATGTTCAACCGATTTTCCACACTAAGCAACGAGTCAGAGTCAGAGCCCGAGCCTTCTCAGATCTCTCCTCCACCGTTACGGAGTCTGAGCCGCCGAAGCCTCCCACCATTAGCTCTGACAAATTGAAAACCCTAGTCATTGGAGACTCCATTATCCGCAATATTAGACTTAAAAAAATAATAATCCAGCGATCATACATTGTTTACCGGGGGCAGGGCTACCGCGGTAAAGGCCAATCTGAAGATGGTGCTGGCTGAGGCTGAAACTGGCGCGTGTAGATGGCATAGGGGTATGGTTATCCACGTCGGCACCAACGATGTTAGGATGAAACAGTCAGGTCAACAAGCGCAACATAACTTCAGCTTGTAACTTAGCTAGAAAGATGTGTTGGCATCGAGTAATTGTCTCTGGCCCCCTCCCAGTTAAGGGGACTGATGAGCTCTATAGCAGACTCGCACAACTCAATCGCTGGTTGAAAACTGTATCTGCCCCTCCTAAAAGATAGAATTTGTAGATAACAGGCCCTCTTTCTAGGACTCCCCCAAAAACAGGACCAAGCCTGGCCTGCTGAGGAGTGACGGACTCCATTCAAGTTGGAGGGGTGCTCTCATCTTATCTATCAACATAGACAGGGTTCTAACTCCACAATGAGATAGGGTGCAGGCCAGGCAGCAGGCTGTTAGCCAGCCTGACAGCTTAGTGGAGTCTGCCACTAGCACAGTCAGTGTAGTCAGCACAGCTTTACCCATTGAGACTGTGTCTGTGCCTCGATCTAGAAAAAATAAATGACCGCGTTTTCGTCTTCTAGTCATGAAATCTATGGAGCCTACTCAATCACTTTTTATAGCTACTGTTTACAGGACTCCTGGGCCGTATACAGCGTTCCTCACTGAGTTCCCTGAATTCCTATCGGATCTTGTAATCATGGCAGATAATATTCAAATTTTTGGTGACTTCAACATTCACCTGGAAAAGTCCACAGACCCACTCCAAAAGGCTTTCGGAGCAATCATTGACTCAGTAGGTTTTGTCCAACTTGCGTTAAGTTTACATTGGAACAGAAATGTCGCTCCACCAAACTGGAAGATTTCCGACTAGCTTGGAAAGACACTACCGTGCAATATCAAAGAGCCCTCACTACTGCTCAATCAGCCTAGTTTTCCAACCTGATTGAAGAGAATAAAAACACCCCCCCCCAAAAAAAAAAAAGCTAACTAAAAAAGCAGCATTCAACGAAACTTCAACGAAAAGGTCTTGATCATTCGAAAGCAAATTAAGGACTCCTCTTTGAATATGCGTATTTCTCTAAAACTCAGTTGTCCTGAGTCTGCACAGAACTGCCAGGACCTAGGATCAATGGAGACACTCGTTTTTTTAAATCCTGTATTTATCCTGTATCCAACTAAACTACTGAAATAACTACTTACATTTACATTACATTTTAGTCATTTAGCAGACACTCTTATCCAGAGCGACTTACAGGAGCAATTAGGGTTAAGTGCCTTGCTCAAGGGCACATCGACAGATTTTTTCACCTAGTCGGCTCGGGGATTAGAACCAGCGACCTTTCGGTTACTGGCACAACGCTTTTACCCACTAAGCTACCTGCCGCACCAACTTCCTGTGTTGAACATAATAAACATCTCCCTGTTCTCCGGATGTGTACCAAACTCACTAAAAGTGGCAGTAATAAAGCCTCTCCTGAAAAAGCCAAACCTTGACCTGGAAATTTTTTAATATAATAATATTTATTTTACTTACAAAAAAAATAACTATACAAATATTTAAAAAATATATAAAAAATTAAAAACACAAAAACTTTGGCCTACATCGAATCTCCGATTCCTCTCAACAATTGTAGAGAAATCTGTGGCGCAGCAACTCACTGCCTTCCTGAAGACAAATAATGTATACGAAAGGATCCAGTCTGTTTTAGACCCCATCATAGTACTGAGACCACACTCGTGAAGGTGGTAAATTACCTTTTAATGGCGTCAGACCAAGGCTTTGCATCTGTCCTTGTGCTCCTAGACCTTAGTGCTGCTTTTGACACCATCGATCACAACATTCTTTTGGAGAGATTGGAAACCCTATGTTACAGATACAGGTATCCTGTGTCTTTTTGTGTTTTTCCTCTCCTTCTGCCCTAATCACAGGTGTCCTGTATGTTCCTGATTGGTGGTCGTTGGGGTGTCTGCTGATTGCTAAGGTGGACCAATCAGTGAACATTCCTCTGCATTGCACCACCTGTTGCTGGTTTTTCAATCACACATCCCATTGTTTAAAAGCCGGTCAGTTGTGTTTGTTGTTGGAGACTATTTCTGTATGTGAGTATGGATACTGTGGTGTCCTGTGTTTTGTTTACTCACTAAGTTGCTGGTTACTCTGTTTGGTAACTTTGTTAGACTACTTTTCGTATGTGAGTATGGATACTGTGGTGTCCTGTGTTTTTGTGTACACACTCATTTGCTGGTTACTCTGTTTGGTAACTTTGTGTGTTTCTGGGAAAAGAGGAATTTAAGCAAGTTGCCCTTGGGCGTACATTACCCGTAGGAAGAAATCTGTCTAAAAACACTAGTTAGACCTGAGCGGACCACCCACTGTACTTTTGTATGATTAGCAGTAGCTTAGCAGTTCTTGAGGCAGGCAAGATCAGTTTAGGGGTGTTTTACACTATTGTTTCATTTCTTGGGTCCTGCTCAGCCCTTTTTCCCAAACCTTTACCGTGTGTTTAAAAATAAACCTTTTATGTTTGACGGTAGTTTATGGTTGTTGTGTAGTTTTTGTTCTCACTGTTCCATGTCATCATTCTAATTTGCATGAATTATGTTACGGGTCTCTTCTCCATCCACCCTAGACGTTTAAAGCCACGGGGTTCGTAACACCCTAATTGGTCTACATGGGCAAGTTCTTGCCTGGTTTAGATCTTATCAGTCGGAAAGATATCGGTTCGTCTCGGAGTGTTTGTCCTCTTACAAATCAATCGTAAGTTTCAGTGTTCCTCAAGGTTCCGTTTTAGGACCACTATTGTTTTCACTATATATTCTACCTCTTGGAGATGTCATTCGGAAACAGAATGTCAATTTTCACTAATATGCAGATGATACACAGCTTTACATTTCGATGAAACATGGTGAAGCCCCAAAATTGCCTACCCTGGAAGACTGTTTCAGACATAAGGAACAGAGATGCTAGTTCTAGGTCCCAAGAAACAAAGATCTACAGTTTGATCTGACAATTAATCTTGATGGTTGTACAGTTATCTCAAATAAAACTTTAGGACCTTGGTGTTACTCTGGACCCCGATCTCTCTTTTGATGAACATATCAAGAATATTTCAAGGGCAGCTTTTTTCCATTTTTGTAACATTGCAAATTCAGAAACGTTTTGCCAAAAAATTATGCAAAAAACCTAATCCATGCTTTTGTCACTTCTAAATTAAGACTACTGCAATGCTCTACTCTCTGACTACCCGGATAAAGCCCTAAATAGACTTCAGTTAGTGTTAAATACGGCTGCTAGAATCTTGACTAGAACAAAAAAATTGATCATATTACTCCAGTGGCTTCCTGTTAAGGCTAGGTCTGATTTCAAGGTTTTACTGCTAACCTACAAAGCATTACATGGACTTGCTCCTACCTATTTCTCCGATTTGGACCTGCCGTACATACCTACACGTATGATACGGTCATAAGACAAAGACCTTATTATCCCTAGAAATTCTAAGCAAACAGCTGGAGACAGGGCTTTCTCCTATAGACCTACATTTTTATGAAATGGTCTGCCTATCCATGTGAGACTCGGTTTTGACCTTTGTATTTGTATTTATTAGGGATCCCCATTAGCTGCTGCCAAGGGAGCAGCTACTCTTCCTGGGGTCCAAACACATTAAGACACTTACATCACACATAAAACAAAATATAAAACAATACATCATAACATTATCACGCCACTACATATCTACAATACAAAATGTATAATACCACCATACAACAATATTACAATGTACGTCTGTGTAGAGTTTGTGTGTTAGCGTGTGTGTGCGTATGTGTTTCTCTGTACCTGTGTGTGTGTCTCTTCACAGTCCCTGCTGTTCCATAAGGTGTATTTTTTTTATTTATTTTTTATCTGATTCTACTGCTGGTATCAGTTACCTGATGTGGAATATAGTTCCATGTAGTCATGGCTCTATGTAGTACTGTCCGCCTCCCATAGTCTGTTCTGGACTTGGGGATTGTGAAGAGACCTCTGGTGGCATGTCTTGTGGGGTATGCATGGGTGTCTGAGCTGTGTGCTAGTAGTTCAAACAGACACCTCGGTGCATTCAGCTTGTCAACACTTCTTACAAAAACAAGTAGTGATGAAGTCAACCTCTCCTTCACTTTGAGCCATGATAGATAGACATATATAACATATTAAATGTTAGCTCTCAGTGTACATTTAAGGGCTAGCTGTGCTGCCCTGTTCTGACCAACTGTAATTTTCCCTCTTATGGCACCTGACCACATGACCGAACATTAGTCCAGGTGAGACAAAAGTAGGGACTGTAGGACATGCCTGATGTTGATAGTGTTGTTAAGAAGGTAGAGTAGCGCTTTATTATGGACAAACCTCTCCCCATCTTAGCTACTGTTGTATCAACATGTATTGACCACGACAGTTTACAATCCAGGGTTGCTCCAAGCAGTTTAGTCACCTCAATTTGCTTGATTTCAACATTATTCATTACAAGATTTAGTTGAGGTTTAGTGAATGATTTGTCCCATGGGCAAGTTGCAGCGGAGGGTGCAGAGCTGGTGGCCGGGGTAGTGGTAGCCAGGTGGAAAGCATGGCCAGCCGTAGCAAAATGCTTGTTGAAATTCTCGATTATTGTAGATTTGTCGGTGGTGAGTGTTTCCTAGCCTCAGTGCAGTGGGCAGCTGGGAGGAGGTGCTCTTATTCTATAAGCTTACTGAAAGTCTGATGTCAATTTGTTTACTGTAAAATAGCATTGTATCTGGTCAAACACCATTTTTCCCAAAAGTTTACTAAGGGTTGGTAACAGGCTGATTTGTTGGCTATTTGAGCCAGTAAAGGGGGCTTTACTATTATTGGGTAGCGGAATGACTTTTGCTTCCCTTCCATCCAGGCCTGAGGGCACACACTTTCTAGTAGGCTTAGATTGAAGAAATGGCAAATAGGAGTGGCAATATCCTCCGTTATTATCCTCAGTAATTGTCCATCCAAGTTGTCAGACCCCGGTGGCTTGTCATTGTTGATAGACCATTTTTTCACCTCTTCCACACTTACTTTACGGAATTCAAAATGACAATGCTTGTCATTCATACTTTGGTCAGATATACTTGGATGTGTAGTGTCAGCGTTTGTTGCTGGCATGTCATGCCTAAATCTGTTAATCTTGCCAATGAAAAAAGTACCCGCAAAACACCAGTCTCAACGTCAACAGTGAAGAGGCGACTCCGGGACGCTGACCTTCTAGGCAGAGATGCAAAGAAAAAGCCATATCTCAGACTGGCCAATAAAAAGAAAAGATTAAGATGGGCAGTCTGAGATATGGCTTTTTCTTTGCAACTCTGCCTAGAAGGTCAGCATCCCGGAGTCGCCTCTTCACTGTTGACGTTGAGACTGGTGTTTTGCGGGTACTATTTAATGAAGCTGCCAGTTGTGGATCTGTGAGGTGTTTGTTTCTCAAACTAGACACTAATGTATTTGTCCTCTTGCTCAGTTGTGCACCGGGGCCTCCCACTCCTCTTTCTATTCTGGTTAGAGCCAGTTTGCGCTGTTCTGTGAAGGGAGTAGTACACAGCGTTGTACGAGATCTTCAGTTTCTTGGCAATTTCTCGCATGGAATAGCCTTCATTTCTCAGAACAAGAATAAACTGACGAGTTTCAGAAGAAAGGTTTTTGTTTCTGGCCATTTTGAGCCTGTAATCGAACCCACAATTGCTGATGCTCCAGATACTCAACTAGTCTCAAGGCCAGTTTTATTGCTTCTTTAATCAGCACAACAGTTTTCAGCTGTTGCAAAAGGGTTTTCTAATCAATTAGCCTTTTAAAATGATAAACTTGGATTAGCAAACACAATATGCCATTGGAACACAGGACTGATGGTTGCTGATAATTGGCCTCTGTAACGGTTGTGCAGCCAAACGGTTGTGCAGCCAGACTTATTTGCCATTCCTTTTGCCTCATCCCTCTCAACCATACATTTCTCAACAATCCAAGGGGATTTAACCGTTTTTACAGTCCTTTGCTTAATGGATGTATGCTTATTAGTAACTGGAATAAGCAATTGCATAAAAGTGCAGCGTCTGGTTGCTCATCATTACATACACCAGACCAGCAAATATTCTTCACATCATCAACATACAGTGGGGAAAAAAAGTATTTAGTCAGCCACTAATTGTGCAAGTTCTCCCACTTAAAAAGATGAGAGAGGCCTGTAATTTTCATCATAGGTAAACGTCAACTATGACAGACAAATTAAGGAAAAAAAATCCAGAAAATCACATTGTAGGATTTTTAATGAATTTATTTGCAAATTATGGTGGAAAATAAGTATTTGGTCACCTACAAACAAGCAAGATTTCTGGCTCTCACAGACCTGTAACTTCTTCTTTAAGAGGCTCCTCTGTCCTCCACTCGTTACCTGTATTAATGGCACCTGTTTGAACTTGTTATCAGTATAAAAGACACCTGTCCACAACCTCAAACAGTCACACTCCAAACTCCACTATGGCCAAGACCAAAGAGCTGTCAAAGGACACCAGAAACAAAATTGTAGACCTGCACCAGGCTGGGAAGACTGAATCTGCAATAGGTAAGCAGCTTGGTTTGAAGAAATCAACTGTGTGAGCAATTATTAGGAAATGGAAGACATACAAGACCACTGATAATCTCCCTCGATCTGGGGCTCCTCACCCCGTGGGGTCAAAATGATCACAAGAACGGTGAGCAAAAATCCCAGAACCACACGGGGGGACCTAGTGAATGACCTGCAGAGAGCTGGGACCAAAGTAACAAAGCCTACCATCAGTAACACACTACGCCGCCAGGGACTCAAATCCTGCAGTGCCAGACGTGTCCCCCTGCTTAAGCCAGTACATGTCCAGGCCATATGGTCAGATGAAACCAAAATAGAACTTTTTGGTAAAAACTCAACTCGTCGTGTTTGGAGGACAAAGAATGCTGAGTTGCATCCAAAGAACACCATACCTACTGTGAAGCATGGGGGTGGAAACATCATGCTTTGGGGCTGTTTTTCTGCAAAGGGACCAGGACGACTGATCCGTGTAAAGGAAAGAATGAATGGGGCCATGTATCGTGAGATTTTGAGTGAAAACCTCCTTCCATCAGCAAGGGCATTGAAGATGAAACGTGGCTGGGTCTTTCAGCATGACAATGATCCCAAACACACCGCCCGGGCAACGAAGGAGTGGCTTCGTAAGAAGCATTTCAAGGTCCTGGAGTGGCCTAGCCAGTCTCCAGATCTCAACCCCATAGAAAATCTTTGGAGGGAGTTGAAAGTCTGTGTTGCCCAGCGACAGCCCCAAAACATCAATGCTCTAGAGGAGATCTGCATGGAGGAATGGCCCAAGTACCAGCAACAGTGTGTGAAAACCTTGTGAAGACTTACAGAAAACGTTTGACCTGTGTCATTGCCAACAAAGGGTATATAACAAAGTATTGAGAAACCAAATACTTATTTTCCACCATAATTTGCAAATAAATTCATTAAAAATCCTACAATGTGATTTTCTGGATTTTTCTTCTCAATTTGTCTGTCATAGTTGACGTGTACCTATGATGAAAATTACAGGCCTCTCTCATCTTTTTAAGTGGGATAATTGGTGGCTGACTAAATACTTTTTTTCCCCACTGTAGGAATCACTACAAAACTTATTGTATGACCACTTATACACTATATTAGGCTCAGCCTTTGGAACTTTGGTTTTCCTAGATATGGCTACTATATTGTGATCACTACATCCGATGGATTTGGATACTACTTTAAAGCAAATTACTGCAGTATTAGTAAAGATGTGATCAATATATGTTGATGATTTCATTCCTGTGCTGTTTGTAACTACCCTGGTAGTTTGACAAATAACGTGAACCAGGTTGCACTGGTTTCAGTTTGAAGCTGACTGTTAGCACTTGGTGGTCTATAGCAGCTTCCCACAAGAATGGGATTTAGGTGAGGCAGATTAACCTGTAGCCATATTACACTGAAGAAAAATATAAATGCAACATGTAAAGTGTTGGTCCCGTGTTTCATGAGCTGAAATAAAATATCCTAGAAATTTCCCATACGCACAAAAAGCTTATTTCTCTCAAATTTTGTGCACACATTTATTTACATTCCTGTTAGTGAGCATTTATCCTTTGCCAAGATAATCCATCTTCTTACAGGTGTGGCATATTAAGAAGCTGATTAAAGAGCATGGTCATTACACAGGTGCACCTTGTGCTGGGGACAATAAAAGGCCACTAAAATGTGCAGTTGTGTCACACAACATAATGCCACAATGTCTCAAGTTTTGAGGGAGAGTGCAATTGGCATGCTGACTGCAGTAATGTCCACCAGAGCTGTTGCCAGAGAACGTAATGTTCATTTCTCTACCATAAGCCACCTCCAATGTTGTTTTAGAGAATTTGGCAGTACGTCCAACCAGCCTCACAACCGCAGACCATGTGTATGGCCTCGTGTGGGCGAGCGGTTTGCTGATGTCAACGTTGTGAACAGAGTGCCTCATGGTGGTGGTAGGGTTATGGTATGGGCAGGTATAAGCTACGGACAACGAACACAATTGTGTTTTATTGATGGCAATTTCAATGCACAGAAATACAGTGACAAGATCCTGAGGCCCATTTTTTTCTAAGCTATCTGTGACCAACAGATGCATATCTGTATTCCCAGTCATGTGAAATCCATAGCTAGGGTCTAATTAATGTATTTCAATTGACTGATTTCCTCATATGAACTGTAACTCAGCACAATATTTGAAATTGTTGCATGTTGCGTTTATATTTTTGTTCAGTATACTTCCACAGTATTTAACATCAGATCCTCTCTAAGCTTTACAGGAATGTGGTTCTGAACATAGACCGCAACACCGCCCCATTGGCATTTCTGTCTTTTCTGTAGATGTTATAATCATGTATTGCTACCACTGTCTCAAAGGTATTATCTAAGTGCGTTTCAGAGAAAGTAATCTTTTACTAGCAAGTTATTAATTTCATGAACCTTGTTTCTTAGGCTACATATGTTAATGTGGGCTATTTTTAGCACTTTTCTGGGATGCTTGATTGTTTTCATTGCTTTACTGGGAAGGTTATCAGAAGTACATGTTAGTTATGTTTGAGCTGATAGTGCAGGATGAGATGCACACAGTGGACTTCCTACTAGGGCACACCGCCTCAGTGCTAACAGTATAACGCTGGTTCACAGGGACATGATTACTGCATACAATAGCTGTAGGATCAACAGAGGCATTTAGGGCAGTGAGAGGGACATAAATTAAGTTACTTACATTGTGTCTACCAACACCGCTAGGATAATGTAAATTTGCTGTAGCATTATGACAACTCAGCAGCACAACGGTAGGGATTAACTGAGCTGGTATTGGGTCATTGATAAGTCATTTCTCAACGCAGCCTTGAAATGCGTGGACAGAATCCAGGAGCCAAGATTATTTGGATGGACTCAGTCATTCCTATAGAGCATATTCTGTTTCCAGAAGGTGTCAAAGTTATCTATAAAAGTGATTCCAACAGAGCTACAGTAATATTTTAGCCAGGTGTGTATTCTTTCACACCCATGGCCCAACGATGGTACCGGACCTGAAATAATTGGCCGCTTCTTCCATTTTCAGAAGTTCCGAGTCCTAATGTCGTTTGACCCCACATGGACGATGACAGCATCAGCTCCCGGCATCTGTCGTAGAACGGTAGGAAGCAGCCCTATAATGTCCTGTACTCATGCTCCAGGATAGCACAGGGTTTTTGCCCTGGGAACCAATATGTTTCTTACAATAGAACTGACGATGACGACAGCTGGTGCAATGGCTGAGGAGGTCTGGCCATTCTTTTGTCTCGAGTGGTTTCGCAAACCCCTCGAGGACCGAAGGGCGGTGGGGCCCGATGGACCCGAGCCAGCTGTAGTATACATCGTGGATGATGAATGGGCCGGAGTCTCAGACAGCCTGAGACAGGTCTGATGAGGGTGGGAGCTCTGAGGATCTGAACCCGAGGTAGAAGCCACCGGAGAGGGAGACAGAACAGAGGACAAAAGCGCAGGTACCTCCGGATCCGATCTCGAATCGGAAGCCCCCAGGGAAGAAGGCGCCAGAACCTCTGGATCCATGGCGGTGAAGCAGTTTCTGGTCTGTGTCTGGTCCAGGCTTAACATCTCCAAGGAGGCCCCCGTTGCCAGGGGCGCTGTTTCGACTTCCACGGCGAGTGACATATCTCCATGGCTGGTTGGTACAATTAGGAACAGGAACATCCACCAAGTCATCCAGCCGGAAGCATCCTGCTAGCTCCATTCTCCAGGGAAGGGGGAGACCCCTTCGGGGAGAGATCAGCACAGAGTACCGGCTAGTCGGCTGTGGAGAGCCGATATGGCAGCGACACTTCCACCAGGCCAGAGCAGCGTCCGGCTACTGGAGTAGAAGCGAAAGAAGAAGTAGGCGGGCGTGGATTCCCCAGTAGCTTGTGTAGGCTTAACTCCTGAGTGGCGCAGTGGTCTAAGGCACTGCATCACAGTGCTAACTGTGCCACTAGAGATCCTGGTTCGAATCCAGGCTCTGTCGCAGCCGGCCGCGACCGGGAGACTCATGGGCGGCGCACAATTGGCCCAGCGTCGTCCAGGGTAGGGGAGGGAATGGCCGGCAGGGATGTAGCTCAGTTGATAGAGCATGGCGTTTGCAACGCCAGGGTTGTGGGTTTGATTCCCACGGGGGGCCAGTATATAAAAAAAAAAAAAAAAAAAAAATAATAATTTTTTTTTAAAACTAATTGTATTCACTAACTGTAAGTCGCTCTGGATAAGAGCGTCTGCTAAATGACAAAAAATGTAAATGTAAAATGTGTAGCTTCTCTACTTGTTTGCTTAGAGTAGCCACCTCGCCCCTGTAGCCCTCTGCAAGCAAACAGTTGCTACATTGAAAGTCAGGGCGGTCCACATTGTCCCAGAAAAATTCTAAATAAACACAGCTACTGCAGCATTGAAAACGTTTGTTAGCATCCTCCATTTGAGGCTCCAGGCTAGCTAAGCCAGCCGGACCTCCGTGTCTCTCCTCTTGACAGGGAACTCCCAACTTGTCCGAGAGAGAACCACACGGCTATCAAAAACGTCAGGCCAAGGGTAAGCCTACACCAATCACACAATTAGAATTTGTAAAATTCACAATGTAAAAATGAATGGCGGTGTAGAGTATTATAACTCAGGCTAGTAACATAAGTTTCGTCAACACACTCAGTGGCGAACTGGCCGTGGCACTATCTACACCTGTTAGCATTCTTCACAAAGACACATAAACTGACATCATCAGAAAACAATGCAAACGTCAGTCTTTACTGAAGACTCATCTCTTCAATAGGTCCTATGATTGAGTGTAGTCTGGCCCAGGGGTGCGTAGGTGAACGGCAAGGCACTGAAGTGACGAACTGCCCTTGCTGTCTTTACCTGGCTGGCTCCCCTCTCTCCATTGGGATTCTCTGACCCTATTACAGGGGCTGAGTCACTGGCTTACTAGTGCTCTCCCATGCTGTCCCTAGGAGGGGTGCGTCAAGTCGTGCCACGCTTTTTTTGCTGTACTCGACTTGAGTGGGTTAAGTCACTGACGTGATCTTCCTGTTCGGTTTTGCGCCCCCTCGGGCTTGTGCGGTGGGGGAGATCTTTGTGGGCTATACTCAGCCTTGTCTCAGGGTAGTAAGTTGGTTGTCTGTTGATATCCCTCTAGTGGTGTGGGGGCTGTGCTTTGGCAAAGTGGGTGGGGTTATATCCTGCCTGGTTGGCCCTGTCCGGGGGTATCGTCGGACGGGGCCACAGTGTCCCCCCCCGTCTCAATCTCCAGTATCTATGCTGCAATAGTCTATGTGCCAGGGGGCTAGGGTCAGTCTGTCCTCTCTGGTGTAATTCTCTTGTCTTATCTGGTGTCCTGTGTGAACTTAAGTATGCTCCCTTTAATTCTCTCCCTCTCTCGACCTTTGAATGCTCGGCTATGAAAGCCAACTGACATTTACTGACCTGTTGCACCCTCTACAACCACTGTGATTATTATTTGACCCTGCTAGTCATCTATGAACGTTTGAACATCTTGAAGAACGATCTGGCCTTAATGGCCATGTACTCGTATAATCTCCACCCGGCACAGCCAGAAGAGGACTGGCCACCCCTCAGAGCCTGGCTCCTCTCTAGGTTTCTTCCTAGGTTCCTGCCTTTCTAGGGAGTTTTTCCTAGCCACCGTGCTTCTACATCTGCATTGCTTGCTCTTTGGGGTTTTAGGCTGGGTTTCTGTATAAGCACTTTGTGACATCTGCTGATGTAAAAAAGGGCTTTATAAATACATTTGATTGATTGAAATTTGATTGCTTATATTAAAGGCGCAATCTGTAGCTTTGTGGGCGACCCAAACAAATTCACATAGAAATGTGAGTTATAGATGTATCATTCTGAACGAAAGAGAGTCTGATAAGTGGTAGATCCGTTCAATGTGCGCTATTTCTATGCTTCCTGTCCTTAAGTTTTGTACACCGGCTTCAAATAGCTGAAAATACTATATTTTTGGCTATTGAAAATATATTTCACAGCAGTTTAGATGGTACAATGATTCTCTACACTATACATTACTTGTTTTGTCACATAAACTAAAATAAGGGAAACCAGGCAACGGCGGAGCAATTTCTGAATATTGCGCCACTAAAAGCCTATGACTGCCCATACATACCTCAGTACGAGGTAACAGCTCTTCCACAGCTCCTTGCCCAGGTAGGTGGTGCCTGCTCTGTAGAGTAGGGGGCCCTCTTTTGTGCTGGAGGAGTCCCCAGCACCCACCAAGGCTGTCTGGGGGGCCAGAGTCACATCCATGGGGTCCTCCCAGTGGACCAAAGAATACATGCGGATGACCACTTCAGACACCTACAGAGACACACAGTGTCAATAAACAATTCTATAATTTGTCTATTACTCATTGTTGTACATGTGTTGAGTATATATACTGTAGAACACATATGACTGAGCTAGTGATGTCTACGGCTAGTCATGGCTATGCCTATGACTGATGCATATAACCACTCCATCAGATGTAATCCATAATTGATGAGGGTTAAGTGCCTATTGTAATTTTATTCCAATCAAAATAATACTTCACTTCTTAGCATAAATCAGTATCCAGGCATTTTTCAACATGACATTTGTCTTTCATTTTACATGACTGCGCCTGAGAAATTATGGAAGTGTGCAGGCCTAGCTAGATCTCTGTGTTCCTCACCTTACAATGAGACTCCTGGGAGACAAACTTAGTGAGGGCTAGTTTCTCCATGGTGGCGTCGGTCAGCACTGAGGGGTAAGGAGGCTCCCTGCACCCCTTTATCATGGCTGACTTCAGGGCTGCCAGGAACCAGCTGGAGGATCGAGAGATAAAGAAAAAGAGAGCATGCTGGATTAGAAAAGAGAGGGAGGGATAAAGAGTGACTTCTTCTACTGGTCTCCTCTCCTTCATCCATTCTGATATGAAAACATGAGCTACGTGAGAGCATGCCAACTAGGAACTTGCTTTCCCGGTCCAGCACTTTAGTGTCAGAGCAGATGGAGGAAAGGAAATGGGAGAAGATGCCACTTTAGACTATGGAGATGCCGCCAGGGAGAAGGAGAGCAGGGCAGAGGAGAGGAAGCACTCACATAGTCAACGAGGAGTCGGCTGTGTCCAGGAGAAACTGGCGTCGTCTGTTGGTGCAGACCAGCATGATCGTCTGCTGGTCCACGCCCACCTGAGAGACGGACAGGGACAATATCACAGCACAACTGAGCGGACTGGACATTGACAATAACTCTTCCTTCTTGTTGTTTTCCTTCTTCTGTCAATCAGCTTTTTAGGTGATGGTCTTGAAGCAAATGTGCTATATAAAAGCCAACTTTTAAATTGTTAAGGCTTCTTTCATGCACTTCCATTATACAGCCCAAAGTGCTTCATAGCCTAAAATTATATGGTGGCATCCACACTATTTGGAAAATCAATTCCATAACTGTAATCCATAAAATAAGAATTGGGCTTTTACTTTGTTAAATTGCAGCCGCTACACATTTGTCCATATAAGACCGACAATTTGTTTTTGAACATGTTGAAGTTGAATGACAGACAGTCACAGAGACAATGGCTTTCAAATTGGTTGCGTGATTGTTGGCCATGTTGGAATTCACATAAACAACGACTAGAACGACCTGAACCTAGTAAACTCATGAACCATCTAACCTCATGAACCTTGTGATTTAAGGATCTAGCATTACCCTGAAGCTAAACATTGACCAAGACAACCTTCAAGCTAACCTTGAAGAAAAACTATAGCGCCCTTGCAGAAAATACAACTATGTGACATTACAAGAAACAACAATGACAATCACTAGACAAGATAGCCCAGCAGTATAGACAACTCACAGATACATAGTCCAACTCATTGTAAAAGATGGCATCCTCTACTGTATAGGGTTTTTCCGCAGCACCTGAAAGAGCGAGAGACACAGCATGACAAGCAAAGTCAAAAGCCATCACCAAATGTAAATCTAATACTTACAGAGACTTACAGTAAGTAGAGAGTGCATACATTTTTGTACTGGTCCCACTGTGGGAATTGAACCCACAAACCTGGCATTGCAAGCACCATGCTCTACCTACTGAGCCACACGGGACCCACCATTAGAGAGATACAGAAATAAAGAGTATCTGAGAGCGTGGTGAGCAGTAAACGCTCACCTTTCCTCAGCAGGTAGATGTAACAGTCAGTCAGCAGCAGGTAGAGAGGCTGCAGGTCCCCCTCCATGTGACCCGTGCTCATCCTCACCATCTGGGAACAGACAAAAATAACTAAAGACTCGGGACTGCACCTTTTCATATACACTGCAAAACATACTAATCCCACTCATTTACTTACCAATACATTTGAAATCAATTTGTTCCAGATATACACAGTGTACAAAAAATTAAGAACACCTTCCTAATATTGCATTGCACCCCTCCTCTTTAGCCCTCAGAACAGCCTCAATTCGTCGGTGCATGGACTCTACAAGGTGTCGAAACGTTATACATGGATGCTGGCCCATGTTGACTCCAATACTTCACACAGTTGTGTCAAGTTCGCTGGATGTCCTTTGGGTGGGGTTGCCATTCTTGATACACGCGGGAAACTGTTGAGCGTTAAAAACCCAGCAGCGTTGCAGTTCTTGACACAAACCGGTGCGCCTGGCACCTACTACCATATCCCGTTCAAAGGCACTTATATCTTTTGTCTTACCCATTCACCTTCTGAATGGCACACATACACAATCCATGTCTCAATAGTCTCAAGCTTAAAAATCCTTCTTTAACCTGTCTCCCCTCCTCTTCATTTACACTGATTTAATTGGATTTAACAAGTGACATCAATAAGGGATCATAGCTTTCACCTGCATTCATCTGGTCAGTTTACTTCAGACACCCGACAAGGCCCAAATCCCCGGTCATTCGCAGGAGAAAAAGACAGAGATATCGGGGACGTAGGTCGGGGTGCCTTGTAAGGATCCATCAGCGAGTGGGTAATCCGCTTCTTCCATCAGTCCTATTAGCCAACGAACAATCAACAAAATTGACGAGCTACGATCACGAATATCCTACCAACGGGACATTAAAAACTGTAAAATCTTATGTTTCACCGAGTTGTGGCTGAAAGACGACATGAATAACATACAGCTGGCGGGGTTTACGCAGCATCGGCAAGATAGAACAACGGCCTCTGGTAAGACAAGGGGTGGCGGTCTGTGTATATTTGTAAACAGCTGGTGCACGAAATCTAATATTAAGGAAGTCTTGAGGTTTTGATCGCCTGAGGTAGAGTAGACCACACTATGATAAGCTGTAGACCACACTATTTACCAAGAGAGTTTTCATCTACATTTTTCATAGCTGTCTATTTACCACCACAAACCGATGCTGGCACTAAGACCGCACTCAATGAGCTGTATAAGGCCATAAGCAAACAGGAAAACGCTCATCCAGAGGAGTCGCTCCTAGTGGCCGGGGACTTTAATGCAGGGAAAATTAAATCCGTTTTACCTAATTTCTCCCAGCATGTTAAATGTGCAACCAGAAGAAAAAAAACTCTAGACCACCTTTACTCCACACACAGAGACGTGTTCAAAGCTCTCCCACGCCCTCCATTTGGCAAATCTGACCATAATTCTATCCTCCTGATTCCTGCTTACAAGCAAAAACTAAAGCAGGAAGCACCAGTGACTTGGTCAATAAAGAAGTGGTCAGATGAAGCAGATGCTAAGCTACTGGACTGTTTTGCTAGCACAGACTGGAATACAGTGGGGAAAAAAAGTATTTAGTCAGCCACCAATTGTGCAAGTTCTCCCACTTAAAAAGATGAGAGAGGCCTGTAATTTTCATCATAGGTACACGTCAACTATGACAGACAAATTGAGAATTTTTTTCTGCAGAAAATCACATTGTAGGATTTTTTATGAATTTATTTGCAAATTATGGTGGAAAATAAGTATTTGGTCAACTACAAACAAGCAAGATTTCTGGCTCTCACAGACCTGTAACTTCTTCTTTAAGAGGCTCCTCTGTCCTCCACTCGTTACCTGTATTAATGGCACCTGATTGAACTTGTTATCAGTATAAAAGACACCTGTCCACAACCTCAAACAGTCACACTCCAAACTCCACTATGGCCAAGACCAAAGAGCTGTCAAAGGACACCAGAAACAAAATTGTAGACCTGCACCAGGCTGGGAAGACTGAATCTGCAATAGGTAAGCAGCTTGGTTTGAAGAAATCAACTGTGGGAGCAATTATTAGGAAATGGAAGACATACAAGACCACTGATAATCTCCCTCGATCTGGGGCTCCACGCAAGATTTCACCCCGTGGGGTCAAAATGATCACAAGAACAGTGAGCAAAAATCCCAGAACCACACAGGGGGACCTAGTGAATGACCTGCAGAGAGCTGGGACCAAAGTAACAAAGCCTACCATCAGTAACACACTACGCCGCCAGGGACTCAAATCCTGCAGTGCGAGACGTGTCCCCCTGCTTAAGCCAGTACATGTCCAGGCCCGTCTGAAGTTTGCTAGAGTGAATTTGGATGATCCAGAAGAGGATTGGGAGAATGTCATATGGTCAGATGAAACCAAAATAGAACTTTTTGGTAAAAACTCAACTCGTCGTGTTTGGAGGACAAAGAATGCTGAGTTGCATCCAAAGAACACCATACCTACTGTGAAGCATGGGGGTGGAAACATCATGCTTTGGGGCTGTTTTTCTGCAAAGGGACCAGGACGACTGATCCGTGTAAACGAAAGAATGAATGGGGCCATGTATCGTGAGATTTTGAGTGAAAACCTCCTTCCATCAGCAAGGGCATTGAAGATGAAACGTGGCTGGGTCTTTCAGCATGACAATGATCCCAAACACACCGCCCGGGCAACGAAGGAGTGGCTTCGTAAGAAGCATTTCAAGGTCCTGGAGTGGCCTAGCCAGTCTCCAGATCTCAACCCCATAGAAATCTTTGGAGGGAGTTGAAAGTCCGTGTTGCCCAGCGACAGCCCCAAAACATCACTGCTCTAGAGGAGATCTGCATGGAGGAATGGGCCAAAATACCAGCAACAGTGTGTGAAAACCTTGTGAAGACTTACAGAAAACGTTTGACCTGTGTCATTGCCAACAAAGGGTATATAACAATGTATTAAGAAACTTTTGTTATTGACCAAATACTTATTTTCCACCATAATTTGCAAATAAATTCATTAAAAATCCTACAATGTGATTTTCTGGAAAAAAAAATCCTCATTTTGTCTGTCATAGTTGACGTGTACCTATGATGAAAATTACAGACGCTCGTCGGATGTGGCAGGGCTTGCAAACTATTACAGATTACAAAGGGAAGCACAGCCGCGAGCTGCCCAGTGACACGAGCCTACCAGACGAGCTAAATCACTCTTCTATGCTCACTTCGAGGTAAGCAACATGAAGCATGCATGAGAGCATCAGCTGTTCCGGACGACTGTGTGATCACGCTCTCCGTAGCCGATGTGTGTAAGACCTTTAAACAGGTCAACATTCACAATTAAGACGGATTACCAGGACGTGTACTCCGAGCATGCGCTGACCAACTGGCAAGTGTCTTCACTGACATTTTCAACCTGTCCCTGAATTTGTCTAATACCAACATGTTTCAAGCAGACCAGCATAGTCCCTGTGCCCAAGAACAAAGGTAACCTGCCTAAATAACTACAGACCCGTAGCACTCACGTCTGTAGCCATGAAGTGCTTTGAAAGGCTGGTCATGGCTCACATCAACACCATTATCCCAGAAACCCTAGACCCACTCCAATTTGCATATCACCCCAACAGATCCACAGATGATGCAATCTCCATTGCACTCCACACTGCCCTTTCCCACCTGGACAAAAAGAACACCTATGTGAGAATGCTGTTCATTGACTACAGCTCAGCGTTCAACACCATAGTGCCCACAAAGCTCATCACTAAGCTAAGGACCCTGGGACTAATGGCAGGCAACAACACATCTGCCACACTGATCCTCAACACGGGGGCCCCTCAGGGGTGCATGCTCAGTCCCCTCCTGTACTCCCTGTTCACCCATGACTGCATGGCCAGGCACGACTCCAACACCATCATTAAGTTTGCTGACAACATAACAGTGGTAGGCCTGATCACCGACAACGATGAGACAGCCTATAGGGAGGAGGTCAGAGACCTGGCCGTGTGGTGCCAGGATAAAAACCTCTCCCTCAACATGATCAAGAGAAAAGGAGATGATTGTGGACTACAGGAAAAGAAGGTTCGAGCACGCCCCCATTCTCATTGACGGGGCTGTAGTGGAGCAGGTTGAGAGCTTCAAGTTCCTTGGTGTCCACATCACCAACAAACTATCATGGTCCAAACACACCAAGACAGTCGTGAAGAGGGCACGACAAAGCCTATTCCCCCTCAGGAGACTGAAAAGATTTGACATGGGTCCTCAGATCCTCCAAAAGTTATACAGCTGCACCATCGAGAACATCCTGACTGGTTGCATCACTGCCTGGTATGGCAACTGCTCGGCCTCTGACCGCAAGGCACTACAGAGGGTAGCGCGTATGGCCCAGTACATCACTGGGGCCAAGCTTCCTGCCATCCAGGACCTCTATACCAGGTGGTGTCAGAGGAAGGCCCAAAAAATGGTCAAAGACTCCAGCCACCCTAGTCAGACTGTTCTCTCTGCTACCGCACGGCAAGCGGTACCGGAGAGCCAAGTCTAGGTCCAAAAGGCTTCTTAACAGCTTCTAACCCCAAGCCATAAGAACAGCTAATCAAATGGCTACCCGGACTATTTGCAAATTTGATTTGTCATGGAAAGAGCAAGTGTTCTTAATGTTTTGAACACTCAGTGTATGTGCATAAAGATGCATAAGATGCATTCATAATGGACACGGTTGTGAGGCTGTGGCAGCGTCCCGATTATCCATGCTTCTCCTAAAGTGTGCGCTTGCACACTCCCTGTCATGGATTTAAATGCATTAGATTTAATGAAAGCATTGGCTGGAAGGAATTTCCACCATTGTAAAATCCATAACGGGGAGAGTTTAAATGCACACTTCAGAATTAGACTGTTAGAACTGATAAGGCTCGTGGATTGATTAGGAATTGAAAAGCTGTATGGTTGAGAAGCACGAGGCAAAAGGAGTGGCAAAAAAGTCTGTCCCCACATTCGATTGGCAAACTTACTGTAAATTGAGAAATTACGTGACTAAACTGAACAAAAAGAAGAAGAAATTGTATTAATGAAACCAAGATAAATGACAATGTATGATGGAAAAAAGCTTTGGTATACTATAAATGAAATTATGGGGCAGAAAGACTAATTCAACTCCATCTTTTATTTAATCAGATTTTATCATTTATCACAAAACCTTTTGATGTTGCCAATCACTTCATTGAATATTTAATTGGCAAAGTAAGCAAACTTAGGCATTAAATGCCAACAACTATGAGCCATCATATTCATGCATAAAATACCTAATAATGAAGGGAAAGCATTGTAATTAAAAATGTTTGTGTGGGTGAGGTGGAAAAGCTACTGTTGTCCATCAATAATGAGAAACCACCTGGTATTGACAACATATAATGGAAAGCTACTGAGGATGGTAGCGGACTATATTGCCACTCCTATTTGTCATATTTAGGAGAAGAAGAAAATAAATAATTGTTCTCGAACCTAGAGGGAAGCCAGTCATTCCGTTACCCAAGAACGGGAAAGCACCCTTTACTGGTTCTAACAGCCAACCAATCAGCTTGCTGTCGACTCGTTCATGTCGTCGTTCAGCCACAACAACAAAAATTGTTTGACCAGATACAATGCTATTTCTCTGTAAACAAATTAACAACAGACTTTTAACATGCTTATAGAGATGGGCACTCAACATGTACTGCACTGACACAAATGACTTATGATTGGTTGAAATAAATTGACAATAAGAAAATTGTGGGAGCTGTACTGTTAGATTTCAGAGCAGCCTTTGATATTATTGACCATAACCTGTTGTTAAAAAAAACTTGTGTTATGGCTTTTCAACCTCTGCCATATCGTAGCTCTAGAGCCATCTATCTAATAGAACAGGGGGTTTTCTTTAATGGAAGCTTCTCTAATGTTAAAAATGTAAAGTGCGGTGTACCGCAGGGCAGCTCTCTTGGCCCTCTACTCTTTTGTATTTTTACCACTGACCTGACACTGGCATTAAAACAAAGCCTGTGTGTCTATGTATGCTGATGATTCAACCCTATATGCGTCAGCAACCACAGCTAGTGAAATCACTGCAACCCTAAACAGAGAGTTGCAGTCAGTTTTAGAATGGGTGGCTAGTAATAAACTAGTTCTGAACATCTCTAAAACTAAGAGCATTGTATTTGGTACAAATTATTCCCTAAGTTCTAGACCTCAGCTGAATCTGATAATGAATAATGTGGCAGTTAAACAACTTGATTATTGCCCAGTCATATGGTCAGGTGCTGAAAAGGACCTAGAAAAACTGAAGTTTGCCCAGAACAGAGCGGCACGTCTGGCTCTTCAATGTAATCAGAGGGCTTATATCAATACTAGGGCTGTCCCAGACCCAAAAAAATATTGGTCGACCAAGAGTCGTCCGTTTTTTCGACCAATCGATTAGTGGACATTTTTTAACGTGTACTTCTGCATATATAGACACACCCTATGTGTTTGAATAAAATCAACTATATGCAAGTATTTGTCGCACTTTCCGCGCTGAAGCTGCAACGTAATTACAGCCATTTTGTTTCTTACTTGTTTTTCTGACTGAAACGTTCTGTTTCCGAAATACCAAAATCTTTGGGGAAAAACATTACCTATTCCCTCAACCCTAGCTCTCTTTACGTGAAACATGTATGCTCACGAAATCAGTAGGCTATTAAACACTCAAACTCGCAACAGAAGCAGGATCGGTCTTATTTCTGTAGACTAGACTAGACTGTACACTACCGGCCAAAAGTTTTAGAACACTTACTCATTCAAGGGCTTTTCTTTATTTTAAAAATGTTCTACATTGTAGAATAATAGTGAAGACATCAAAACGATGAAATAACACATATGGAATCATGTAGTAACCATTTTATATTCTTCAAATAGCCACCCTTTGCCTTGATGACAGCTTTGCACACTCTTGGCATTCTCTCAACCAGCTACACCTGGAATGCTTTTCCAACAGTCTTGAAGGAGTTCCCACATATGCCGAGCACTTGTTGGCTCCTTTTCCTTCACTCTGCCGTCCAACTCATCCCAAACCATCTCAATTTGGTTGAGGTCGGGGGATTGTGGAGGCCAGGTCATCTGATGCAGCACTCCATCACTCTCCTTCTTGGTAAAATAGCCCTTAAACCCTTGAATGAGTAGGTGTTCTAAAGGTTTTGACCGGTAGTGTATATGGATGATTTATAAAGCCAGGCACGCTTAACAGTTAGACTATTACTTATAGACCTAATTAAGTTGGGGTTTACTCTCTCCTCAATGTTCTTAGACAATTAAGGCAAGGGCTGTTTCCTCGTCTCCTCACTCCGCTGCTGCCTCCGCCGCATTGTTCTCATCACCAATATGCTTGTTAAGTTCGCTATTATGCACATAGCAACATACAGGGAAAGGCACCAATTCAATGGCATACTCTAGATTATGTTTCAGAACCGCGAACAGCAACCGCTATCCATCGCAGGAGAAAGCATGTTTGTTATAAAATAATATTACATTTATTAGTGTTGCACCATTATTCTTACATAATATAACCAATTACAATTTCAGTAGCACATGTCTTAGAGTGATGACTATGCCAACCCTGTGGCCTCCGCAATGGATTAGTCCGCTGAGACAGGTGTGAATCAGACAGGTGTATTATGGACCAGTTAAATCAATTTGTGACGGCTCGACTAACCAACAGCCTATCGACCAAACAATCGAACAGTCGACTAAATGGGGTCAGCCCTAATCAATACTAAGCATGCCAGTCTCTCTTGGCTAAAAGTAGAGGAGAAACTGATTGCATCAATTCTTGTTATTATAAGAAACAATGTGTTGGAAATTCCAAATTGTTTGCATAGTCAATTTACACACAGCACTAACACACACACTTACCCCAACAGACATGCCACCAGGGGTCTTTTCACAGTCCCCAAATCCATAACAAACTCAAGAAAATGTACAGTATTATTATATAGCCATGAAGATTGCATGGAACTCCCATCAGAGATTCCTGAAGTGAACAACAAACCTGGTTTAAAAAACAGATAAAGCAACACCTCACAATGCCTCTCCCCTATTTGACCTAGATATTGTGTGTATGTACTGATATGTAGGCTGTGTGTGACATTTTAAATGTACGTAGTTCTGTCCTTGTCTATTAAAGGAGACTCTTTTTTTACAACCAAATCTCTATTTTTGATGTAAATGGCATGTTTTGGAAGGGTCCAGACACCTTTTTTGTGATTTCACGTTTGAGAAACTTTCCCCAAACAGCAAATAACTTCCTCATCCTGTAGTATGGAGGCCCTGAAGAATCATGAACAAAGGCACTAAAAAAAACCCAAATATAG
Organism: Coregonus lavaretus; assembly: GCF_964263955.1. NCBI lineage: Eukaryota > Metazoa > Chordata > Actinopteri > Salmoniformes > Salmonidae > Coregonus > Coregonus lavaretus. The sequence continues at coordinate 25,019,822 of NC_140007.1, read as the reverse complement.
TGCATTCGGAAAGTATTCAGACCCCTTCCCTTTTTCCACTTTGTTACATTACAGCCTTATTTAAAAATGGATTAAATAAAATGTTTTCCTCATCAATCTACACACAACACCCCATAATGACAAAGTGAAAACAGCTTTTTAGAAAATGTTGCACATTTAAAATTCTAAAACAGAAATACCTTGTTTTTATAAGTATTCAGACCCTTTACTCTGAGACACGAAATTGAGCTCAGGTGCATCCTGTTTCCATTGATCATCCTTGAGATGTTTCTACAACTTGATTGGAGTCCACGTGGTAAATTCAATTAATTAGACATGATTTGGAAAGGCACACCTGTCTATATAAAGGTCCTACAGTTGACAGTGTATGTCAGAGCAAAAACCAAGCCATGACGTCGAAGGAATTGTCCGTAGAGCTCCGAGACAGGATTGTGTCAAGGCACAGATCTGGGGAAGGGTCTCCAAAAAATGTACGCAGCATTGAAGGTCCCCAAGAACACAGCGGCCTACATCATTCTTAAATGGAAGAAGTTTGGAACCACAAAGACTCTCCTAGAGCTGGCCGCCCGGCCAAACTGAGAAATTGGGGGAGAAGGGCCTTGGTCAGCGAGGTGACCAAAAACCCAATGGTCACTTTGACAGCGCTCCAGAGTACCCCTGTGGAGATGGGAGAACCTTCCAGAAGGACAACCATCTCTGCAGCACTCCACCAATAAGGCCTTTATGGTAGAGTGGCCAGACGGAAGCCACTCCTCAGTAAAAGGCACGTCAGCCCGCACAGAGTTTGCCAAAAGGCACCCAAAGGACTCTCAGACCATGAGAAACAAGATTCTCTGGTCTGATGAAACCAAGATTGAACTCTGGCCTGAATGCAGAGCGTCACGTCTGGAGGAAACCTGGCACCATCCCTACGGTGAAGCATGGTGGTGGGAGCATCATGCTGTGGGGATGTTTTTCAGCGGCAGGGACTGGGAGACTAGTCAGGATCGAGGGAAAGATTAACGGAGAAAAGTACAGAGAGATCCTTGATGAAAACCTGCTTCAGAGTGCTCAGGACCTCAGACTGGGGCGAAGGTTGACCTTCCAACAGGACAACAACCCTAAGCACACAGCCAAGACAACGCAGGAGTGGCTTCGGGACAAGCCTCAATGTCCTTGAGTGGCCCAGCCAGAGCCCGGAATTGAACCCTATCAAACATCTCTGGAGAGACCTGAACATAGCTGTGCAGAACCGCTCCGCACCTAACCTGACAGAGCTTGAGAGGATCTGCAGAGAAGAATGGAAGAAACTCCCCAAATACAGGTGTGTCAAGCTTGTAGCGTCATACCCAAGAAGACTCAATGCTGTAATCCCTGCCAAAGGTGCTTCAACAAAGTACTGAGTAAAGGGTCTGAATACTTATGTAAATGTGATATTTACATTTATTTTTTTCTAAAAACCTGTTTTTGCTTTCTCATTATGGGGTATTGTGTGTAGATTGATTAGGGAAACAAATTTAATCAATTTTAGAATAAGGCTGTAAGGTAACAAAATGTGGAAAAAGTCAAGGGGTCTGAATACTTTCCGAATGCACTGTACGTCCTTTTAGAAACGGCAAAGCTCTCAGTATAGTGATGCAGGTCTTTAGATGTTGTACACATGAAATTGTTTAATTCAGAACTTTATCCGCAATGTTATATTCCCTTTTGCGCGACTCTAGCCGTTTCCCCTATCCAGCTGTTTGATTCTCCGTGTAGCCTGCTGCTACAGGTAACTGCCCAAAAAAAAGGAAACACAGTGTCTTAATAGGGCGTTCCTGTGTGGGAGTACCCCATGCTTCAATATACATTTTATCCCTCATTTACTCAAGTTTTTCCTTTATTTTGGCAGTTACCTGTAGAATGGACGGAGAGGTATCTCTCGAGTCGCAACCAAATGGAATATAACGTTGCGGATAAAGTTTGGAATGACACAATTTAATGTGTACAACATCTAAAGACCTGCATCACTATACTGAGAGCGTTGCCATTTCTAAAATGATATATTTGGGGGGGTTTTGGAGCCTTTGTTCATGTTTTTTCTACACAACGAGGATGACGAAGGATTTGCTGTTTGGGGTAAGTTTCTCAAAAACGTGAAATCACAAAAAAGTTGTATATAACATGCCATTTACATCAAAAATATAGATTTGGTTGTAAAAAACAACATATCCTTAAATGTTTGTTATTATCTCATGTTTTGTATCGCAATATATGCCCTTACAACCCCCCTCCACCCAATATAATATACTAGGCTTACCTTGAAGAGCTGCTCCTCAGTCTCTCTGAAGACGTGGATCATGAGCAGTAGCAGGTGATTGTTGTCCACCCTGAAAAAGCCACACAGAATCACAATTGCCCCAAAAAAGGCTTAAAAGTCCATTATGTAATTGTGTACGATCCGACTGCTAGTTATAGATCTGTAATTCTGATTGCTTCCCTTCAGTAAGTTTAATGTATTATTTATTTTTACATTCAGTTTTGTACATAAAACTCATACAGCTAAACTAGATATAGGCCAATATATATTTTTTGTTATTGAAAAAGATGGTACAATGATTCTCTACACTGCTTGTTATGTTACAAACTGAAATCAGGCGGACATTCAAGAAAAACATATTTCCAAGACATTGTGCCTTTAAAACCCGCCAGAATCGATTTCCGCGCCCCATGAGGAAATCGAATTAGCATAATAACAAAAATCACCATCAAAATCAGTCTTTATTTTTTTTGCATGGGCTTTTTGCATGGGCAGTTTGGGATACACACTAATATGACCCCTCTATGGAAAGGTGAGACTCTCACTAACACGTACAGTGGGGAAACAAATTATTTAGTCAGCCACCAATTGTGCAAGTTCTCCCACTTAAAAAGATGAGAGAGGCCTGTAATTTTCATCATAGGTACACGTCAACTATGACAGACAAAATGAGGAAAGAAAATCCAGAAAATCACATTGTAGGATTTTTAATGAATTTATTTGCAAATTATGGTGGAAAATAAGTATTTGGTCAATAACAAAAGTTTCTCAATACTTTGTTATATACCCTTTGTTGGCAACGACACAGGTCAAACGTTTTCTGTAAGTCTTCACAAGGTTTTCACACACTGTTGCTGGTATTTTGGCCCATTCCTCCATGCAGATCTCCTCTAGAGCAGTGATGTTTTGGGGCTGTCGCTGGGCAACACAGACTTTCAACTCCCTCCAAAGATTTTCTATGGGGTTGAGATCTGGAGACTGGCTAGGCCACTCCAGGACCTTGAAATGCTTCTTACGAAGCCACTCCTTCGTTGCCCGGGCGGTGTGTTTGGGATCATTGTCATGCTGAAAGACCCAGCCACGTTTCATCTTCAATGCCCTTGCTGATGGAAGGAGGTTTTCACTCAAAATCTCACGATACATGGCCCCATTCATTCTTTCCTTTACACGGATCAGTCGTCCTGGTCCCTTTGCAGAAAAACAGCCACAAAGCATGATGTTTCCACCCCCATGCTTCACAGTAGGTATGGTGTTCTTTGGATGCAACTCAGCATTCTTTGTCCTCCAAACACGACGAGTTGAGTTTTTACCAAAAGGTTCTATTTTGGTTTCATCTGACCATATGACATTCTCCCAATCCTCTTCTGGATCATCCAAATGCACTCTAGCAAACTTCAGACAGGCCTGGACATGTACTGGCTTAAGCAGGGGGACACGTCTGGCACTGCAGGATTTGAGTCCCTGGCGGCGTAGTGTGTTACTGATGGTAGGCTTTGTTACTTTGGTCCCAGCTCTCTGCAGGTCATTCACTAGGTCCCCCCGTGTGGTTCTGGGATTTTTGCTCACCGTTCTTGTGATCATTTTGACCCCACGGGGTGAGATCTTGCGTGGAGCCCCAGATCGAGGGAGATTATCAGTGGTCTTGTATGTCTTCCATTTCCTAATCATTGCTCCCACAGTTGATTTCTTCAAACCAAGCTGCTTACCTATTGCAGATTCAGTCTTCCCAGCCTGGTGCAGGTCTACAATTTGGTTTCTGGTGTCCTTTGACAGCTCTTTGGTCTTGGCCATAGTGGAGTTTGGAGTGTGACTGTTTGAGGTTGTGGACAGGTGTCTTTTATACTGATAACAAGTTCAAACAGGTGCCATTAATACAGGTAACGAGTGGAGGACAGAGGAGCCTCTTAAAGAAGAAGTTACAGGTCTGTGAGAGCCAGAAATCTTGCTTGTTTGGAGGTGACCAAATAATTATTTTCCACCATAATTTGCAAATAAATTCATTAAAAATCCTACAATGTGATTATCTGGATTTTTTTTCTCAATTTGTCTGTCATAGTTGACGTGTACCTATGATGAAAATTACAGGCCTCTCTCATCTTTTTAAGTGGGAGAACTTGCACAATTGGTGGCTGACTAAATACTTTTTTCCCCCACTGTATATCAGGCGGTGTGGAAGGAAGGCCTGGAAAATCGTTAAAGACTCCAACCACCCAAGCCATTGACTATTCTCTCTGCTTCCGCACGGCAAGCGGTACCGGTTCATCAAGTCTGACACCAACAGGCTCTTGAAAAGCTTCTATCCCCAAGCAATAAGACTGATAAATAGCTAACAAAATAGCTACACGGACTGAGTTAACCTTGTATCTTTATTGACCTTTTATTTTTACACTGTCTATACGCACACTCACAGGCCCTACACACTCACTCCATTATCTGCTCACTAACACATAATATGCACATACAATTATACACACACACACCCACTCACATACAAGCTGCTGCTACTCTGTTTATCTTATATCCTGTTGCCTAGTCACCTTACCCCTATCCATACTGTATCTACCCTCCATCACTCCAGTATCCCTACACCTTGTAAATATGGTATTGGAACTGACCATGTATATAGTATGCTTACTTAGTTATTGTGTTCTTCATATTCCTTCTTATTTCTCGTGTGTTTTACTAGTATTACATTATTATTGATTATTGCATTGTTGGGTTTTGAGTTCGCAAGAAAGGCATTTCACTGTACTTGAAACATACACAGTCCATGTCTCAAGTCTTAAAAACTCTTCTTTAACCTGTCTCCTCCCCTTCATCTACACTGATTGAAGTGGATTTAACAAGTGACATCAATAAGGGATCATAGCTTTCACATGGATTCCCCTGGTCAAGAGCAGGTGTTCCTAATGTTTTGTTCACTCAGTGTATTATGGAAGTAGTTTAGTGCCCCAAAACATTTGTTAAATATTGGTAAAAAATTATATATAATAATCTAGATTTTTCGTATAATCGCTCAGATATAGGACAGACCATCTGTTTTTCCATGTATTAATCTGATATTCAATGTGTTTCTATGGGCTAATAACACTAAGACCAAATTCAATGTTTCAAATAAAAAAAGTATATATTTTTTTGATACCTAAATAGGTCCTACAATTCTAAATGAAATAGCTCAATTATCCTTGGTATGACCATCTTAAAACAATTCTATATGTTAGCTTAGTAGACCCCCCCCCCCCCCCCCCAGCTTAGACTCTTAAGTATTAAAAAGGTTTCATTCATGTTTCACCCAACTCACTTGAATTCTGCAGAATGGCAGTTTTCTTTTGGACTGAGCCTGTCCTCTTCCGCCTCCTCTTCAGTTTCTCCAGCAGCCAATCCATTCTCGACCACCACTGCCTCCTCTTCCTCCTCTAAGAAGGGGTCCTGTCCTGGTGGTGCCTCTGCCTCTCCCTCATCTTCATGGCCACCAGGAAGAGCCTGCGGCTGGCCATGCCCTGCAGCGTCAAGGTGGCCACCACGAGTGGTACCAGCATCTGGACTGTTGGGGATAAAGCAGTAAAAGTCTGCAGGGGCCGGAGGGGCCTGCAGGAAGTTTGGGCTCGAGGCCAGAGCAGGGCACAGCAGGGGGGGGGGCCCGGCTTCCGGATCAGGCGGCTCAACAATCGAATCCCCTCGAAAAGGCTTCTGCCCCGGGGGATAGGAGTTGGCCTCAGGACTGGCGGAGGAGGACCTTCTTGGGAGGGATCTCTGATGGGTCTTCTCCCCCTCTTCTTCCTCTTCGTCTGGTTGCCACCAGGCCCCCCCCCCGTCCAGAGCTCCGTTGAGCAGGTCCATAACGTCATGTAGGGGCTGGCCCACACTGTCCATGGAGGTGTCCGTCATCTCCGGCAGCCGCAGGAGACCCTCTGACTCCTCCTCCTCCTGGCCTTCCTTCTCACCCGTCCCTCTCCTGCTCCTTCTCTTCACCGTCTCGGCCCCTGAGCCCTGCGGCGGCCCCACAGAGGGGCTCCAGGAGTCTCCATCCAGCCCCTCTCCCTCACACCCAGCCTGGGTTCCGTCGTCTACCTCCGCTTGCTCGGAGGCCACTGTGTTCTGTTCACCGCACACCGTGGAGTCACTGGAGCCCTTCACAACACGGCGCTTCTTGGCTGGCTTCCTTCGTCTGGCCATCCTGGTGGAATGGAAAGCAGCATGTCATAATGGTTAGTCCATGTGTACTCCTCCTAGGTCCATTGTATAAATTCATAACATTTCACAAGCCAAAAAGCTAGGGGACATGTTGACCTGTATGAGTGTGCCAATAAATGAGGGCTTCGCTTGATCTGATAACCTCGATGTCTGTGAGCTAAAATTAAGTTGGAACTCCAAGCTCTGTGTGTTGAGGCTGAGAAAAAGTGAGGGCAACCTAAACCTGATAACCAGTTAGTGGCTAACCAGCTAACTAGGCTAAATATCATGGAGTTTTAGCCAGAGGCTAATGTTAGGAGTGTGTGCTGTGCTGTACCTGATAACCTCCAGCTCGTTGCTGGTGCTCTCCGTGTCATCCACGGTGGTGGTGGTGTCGTGGTGGTGGCGGCTGGCCGTGTGGACGGGCGTGATGTCGGCCGAGGTGTTGGTGTCCGAGTCCTCGTTGAAGGGGTTGAGTCTGAAGGTGGGGCAGCGGGGCGGGGGCGTTCCCCTCACTGGGATGACGGCAGCGGCCGCCCGGAGAATCACAGAGTCGTTGAAGACCGTCTGAGAGTCTGAGGCGCTGGAGCGAGGACAGATGACCGGGTCGGTGAGATCACCCTCTGTGGCAGGACGGGAGAAACACACACGGTAATCAAAATAGCAGAACAATCACACATACAGTATGCCACAAATACTGTACACACTGTGTCCAAATAAATGAGAATGGATACTGGTGGTCCTTTGACAGGGACAGGGGTGAGGGCTAACCACACATTTCCCACAGGATGCACAGGACAAAGACAGGCAGGCAGAAAAAAAGACAAGCTTGTTGAGTGACATACGCCTTGGTTCAACCTTCCTACCATAGCTTACACGTTCATATAGGGCACACAGTCTGTCAAATTGTTTAAGGATTTGTTATTATTATCTGTTCGAACAGGTGCTTTATTGGTGTTGTTGAAGTCTATCAACACGACATATCAGCAGTACATTAAACTATGTCAAATGAATGCAGTGACAGTGCTACAGTACATGCTACAGTTGGTGACAGAAGCTATAAAGGCAGGGTTGAACCTTGAACAAAGCCATGCAATCCAATGGTTCCAAAGAGAAATAGAGGACATTCCACATATATGCCAGCAGACACCAAACAGAGTGAGTACTAACTATCAGGCATTGCAGTTCTCTAGTTTTATTCCATATCAATGCTGCGTGAGCTTTAGGATCATGTCTCCAAAGAGAAACATGTTGCGTGGTTCATTAAAACATGATTGACAACATTAACAATTCACCAGTGCATAGAAATGTCTGCTTAGAAAATACAGTGGGGAAAAAAAGTATTTAGTCAGCCACCAATTGTGCAAGTTCTCCCACTTAAAAAGATGAGAGAGGCCTGTAATTTTCATCATAGGTACACGACAACTATGACAGACAAAATGAGGAAAATAAATCCATAAAATCACATTGTAGTATTTTTAATGAATTTATTTGCAAATTATGGTGGAAAATAAGTATTTGGTCACCTACAAACAAGCAAGATTTCTGGCTCTCACAGACCTGTAACTTCTTCTTTAAGAGGCTCCTCTGTCCTCCACTCGTTACCTGTATTAATGGCACCTGTTTGAACTTGTTATCAGTATAAAAGACACCTGTCCACAACCTCAAACAGTCACACTCCAAACTCCACTATGGCCAAGACCAAAGAGCTGTCAAAGGACACCAGAAACCAAATTGTAGACCTGCACCAGGCTGGGAAGACTGAATCTGCAATAGGTAAGCAGCTTGGTTTGAAGAAATCAACTGTGGGAGCAATGATTAGGAAATGGAAGACATACAAGACCACTGATAATCTCCCTCGATCTGGGGCTCCACGCAAGATCTCACCCCGTGGGGTCAAAATGATCACAAGAACGGTGAGCAAAAATCCCAGAACCACACGGGGGGACCTAGTGAATGACCTGCAGAGAGCTGGGACCAAAGTAACAAAGCCTACCATCAGTAACACACTACGCCGCCAGGGACTCAAATCCTGCAGTGCCAGACGTGTCCCCCTGCTTAAGCCAGTACATGTCCAGGCCCATCTGAAGTTTGCTAGAGTGCATTTGGATGATCCAGAAGAGGATTGGGAGAATGTCATATGGTCAGATGAAACCAAAATAGAACTTTTTGGTAAAAACTCAACTCGTCGTGTTTGGAGGACAAAGAATGCTGAGTTGCATCCAAAGAACACCATACCTACTGTGAAGCATGGGGGTGGAAACATCATGCTTTGTGGCTGTTTTTCTGCAAAGGGACCAGGACGACTGATCCGTGTAAAGGAAAGAATGAATGGGGCCATGTATCGTGAGATTTTGAGTGAAAACCTCCTTCCATCAGCAAGGGCATTGAAGATGAAACGTGGCTGGGTCTTTCAGCATGACAATGATCCCAAACACACTGCCCGGGCAACGAAGGAGTGGCTTCGTAAGAAGCATTTTAAGGTCCTGGAGTGGCCTAGCCAGTCTCCAGATCTCAACCCCATAGAAAATTGAAAGTCTGTGTTGCCCAGCGACAGCCCCAAAACATCACTGCTCTAGAGGAGATCTGCATGGAGGAATGGGCCAAAATACCAGCAAAAGTGTGTGAAAACCTTGTGAAGACTTACAGAAAATGTTTGACCTGTGTCATTGCCAACAAAGGGTATATAACAAAGTATTGAGAAACTTTTGTTATTGACAAAATACTTATTTTCCACCATAATTTGCAAATCAATTCATAAAAAATCCTACAATGTGATTTTCTGGATTTTTTTTCTCATTTTGTCTGTCATAGTTGACGTGTACCTATGATGAAAATTATAGGCCTCTCATCTTTTTAAGTGGGAGAACTTGCACAATTGGTGACTGACTAAATACTTTTTTCCCCCACTGTAACTTACCTGTCAATAAAATCGCATGAAATGTTGGCAATAGTGCCACATCATATTTTCTTGCATAGTGAGCCAAAAATGCCCCTAAAATTAAATATTTTTTACAACTAAGCATCATTATGCAATTTATCCCTTAATACTCTACACATGTAATATTGAGGACAATTGACGTTTGATTCAGTAGTGTCTTAAAAGATAAGTGTAAAAGCACAGCGACAGTGGATTTTAATATTATTACAAATCCATCTAGCCTACTTCCCAATAAACTAAAGTGCATAAATCAGAAGCCCTTTGATTGCCTTCTCTACCATTTCCCTCTTAGCATTAGCTAGCTGCTTGTTCTTTATCAGTATTGATATTGCAATTAAGATACTCAAATTAAACCACTGACTACACACAGAGGACCAGCATGCATTCAGCACACACTGTGGGATGGAGGACATGCATGATGCTGTGAGCGGGGAGGGAGGGTGGAGAAGAGTTGAGAACGGAGGAAGGGAGGATAGGGGAGGGGTACCATGTCCCACCTTCCCAGTCTGCAGTTGGCTGCAACACGGGGAAGATGTCACCGAAATCATAATCTAAAAAAGGAGGGATAAGACTCAACGTTAGAACGGGAAGGCCCGAGACATACATAGAAAATGTGACATATGAGAGAAATATGATACACATGATGAGAACAGTTACTGGTATGGCAAGGCAGACAGAAAACTACACATAAATGGGGGCTCAATGTGGCTCAATGGTTTATGGAAAGTGACAGGAGATAAAGCATTCACACAATGGAGCTCATATACTGTGCTATGTGCTCAATGAACAGCACTTCAACGTGAGTGCTAGGCTATTATTTCTACATAATAACCCATGAGCCACAAGTGTCTTCCTAATCGATCCAACTTTAGCATCAATACTCCATTACTTGACAAACCAGCCTATGAATTAAGCTAGTGACACAGCATAAGACAGAGAAGAGGTGGAGCCTCTGACCTTCGCTGGACGGGGCGATGGCGCTGTCGTCCCACTCCAGGTTGGTAGAGGTGAGGGAGGTGAAGGAGTGCAGAGAAAGGCTGTCCGAGCTGGGGAGGCACTCCTCAAAGTCCAGCAGATTCTGGGGCTTGTAGTACTCCGGCATGTAGGGTGCCACATCCAAGTAGGGGACATCCTAACACCCAGAAAACAATGGGGGTTTGAGAGTGTTGTTGATGTTACATTACATATCTCTTTTTGACTGAATTATTTATTGGTTTTACACACAATCCAAAGACTATGTTTAGATTCTTTGGTTGAGCATGATGGTACTTTTTTTTTTTTTCTTCTTACATTTTCTTGTTGGACTTTTGTAAATGAAGTGATTTAATATGAATTCTAATTGTTTCAAAGCACTGTCTAATACTGACCAACTCCAGATCAAAGCGAATGAACTCCAGTCCCGAAACCAACGTGAGGAAGAGTGTGAGGTGATCATGGCTGCAAACCAATGCATTTCTGGGGGAGAGATTCAAAGCAGATGGTTTATTTACAATAAGGGGACTAGTTACACACATTAGTCATACACACTTTCACACTCATCATATGCTGCTGCTACTCTGTTCTTTATCTTACTCTTATTATGAACTATCCTTACGCCTAGTCACCCTGCTTTTATGTACACTACCGTTGAAAAGTTTGGGGTCATTTAAAAATGTCCTTCTTTTTGAAAGAAAAGCAATTTTTTTGTCCATTAAAATAACATCAAATTGATCAGAAATACAGTGTAGACATTGTTCATGTTGTAAATGGCTATTGTAGCTGGAAACGGCAGGTTTTTTATGGAATATCTACATAGGCCCATTATCAGCAACCATCAGTCCTGTGTTCCAATGGCACGTTGTGTTTGCTAATCCAAGTTTACCATTTTAAAAGGCTAATTGATCATTAGAAAACCCTTTTGCAATTATGTTAGCACAGCTGAAAACTGTTGTGCTGATTAAAGAAGCAATCAAACTGGCCTTCTTGAGACTAGTTGTGTATCTGGAGCATCAGCAATTGTGGGTTCGATTACAGGCTCAAAATGGCCAGAAACAAATACTTTTCTTCTGAAACTCGTCAGTCTATTCTTGTTCTGAGAAATTAGACTATTCCATGTGAGAAATTGCAAAGAAACTGAAGATCTCATACAACGCTGTGTACTACTCCCTTCACAGAACAGCGCAAACTGGCTCTAACCAAAATAGAAAGAGGAGTGGGAGGCCCCGGTGCACAACTGAGCAAGAGGACAAATACATTAGTGTCTAGTTTGAGAAACAGGCGCCTCACAGGTCCTCAACTGGCAGGTCCTCAATAGTACCCGCAAAACACCAGTCTCAACGTCAACAGTGAAGAGGCGACTCCGGGATGCTGACCTTCTAGGCAGAGTTGCAAAGAAAAAGCCATATCTCAGACTGCCCATCTCAATCTTTTCTTTTTATTGGCCAGTCTGAGATATGGTTTTTTCTTTGCAACTCTGCCTAGAAGGTCAGCATCCCGGAGTCGCCTCTTCACTGTTGACGTTGAGACTGGTGTTTTGCGGGTACTATTGAGGACCTGCCAGTTGAGGACCTGTGAGGCGCCTGTTTCTCTAGAATGGGAAGGCCCGATAGCTGCAGTTGTGGTGCCCCGATCTAACGCCAGACTGAACCCCGCTCAGTATGCTATTTTCAATTAAGACGTTTTTTACTGTGAGTTCACTAGGGATTCATAGACTTTGGCCAGGATAGGGAGTTTGGAGATCGGACGACAGTTATTAGCATCTGAGGGATCTCCACCCTTTAGCAGTGGGAGGACATAAGCCGATTTCCATATGCTGGGTATGGAATTGGTCAAGAGACTCAAGTTGAAAATGTGAGCTACAAGTTCAGTATTAATACCAGCTGCTGTCTTTAAAAGAGGTAGGGATCCAGGTTGTCTGGGCCTGCAGACCTTTTAGTGTCTATTGCCTTTAGTGCTTTATAGACCTTAGCATAAGAAACAGGCTCAAAGTTAAAATGGTTCACATGAGGGCCTATATCATAGTTTACTGTAACAGCGCTTACATTAGAGGCCTGGGCCCCACCATTATCAAAAACTGAACCAGCAGACATGAAGTGCTTGTTAAATACCCCTACAATATCAGCTTTATCCTTCACTTCATTAGAATCCATCATTAAATGGTCAGGAAGGCCAGAGAATACATTATGACCTGACACTGATTTGAATAGCTTCCAGAACTTGGTAAGGTTGTTTAGGTTCTCTGTGACTGCATTTAGATAGAAATCTGATTTAGACTTCCTGATCAATCCTGTACATTTGTTTCTTAGCGCTCTGAAGGAGGCCCAGTCAACAGGAGCATTTGTATGTTTAGCTTGAGCCCAAGAGACATTTCTCTTTCTAATTAATTCTGTCAAGTTATCTGAAAACCAGGGACTGTCCCTTCCACCGATTCCACATTTCTTCACAGGGTCATGCTTATCACAAATGGACACAAATCTCATATAAAAATAGTCCCAGGCAGTGTCAACATCGGGAATCAGACTTACTCTGTCAATATTATGGTACAGATCATGTAAGAACGCCTGCTCATCAAACTGTCTAAAATGTAATAAAAAAATATAACTGGGTATGCCTTTTGTCATTTTTGTATTTCTAACACAAGCAATTGCAGTGATCACTGACATCCTTACAGAATATCCCAGTCGATCCGGTACTGTATACTCCCTGCATATGTATGTAATGATGCATTCGGAAAGTTCAGACCCCTTCCCTTTTTCCACTTTTTTACGTTACAGCCTTATTCTAAAATGAATTATTAAATAATCCTCAATCTACACACAATAACCCATTATGACAAAGTGAAAACAGGTTGGAAAAAAACAGAAAACACCTTATTTACATAAGTATTAAGACCCTTTGCCAGGAGACTCGAAATTGACCTCAGGTACATCCTGTTTACATTGATCATCCTTGAGATGTTTCTACAACTTGATTGGAGTCCACCTGTGGTAAATTCAATTGATCGGACATGATTTGGGAAGGCATACACCGGTCTATATAAGGTCCCACAGTTGACAGTGAATGCCAGAGCAAAAACCAAGCCATGAGGTCGAAGGAATTGTCCGTAGAGCTCCGAGACAGGATTGTGTTGAGGCACAGATCTGGGGAATGGCACCAGAAAATGTCTGCAGCATTGAAGGTCCCAAGAACACAGTGGCCTCCATCATTCTTAAATGGAAGAAGTTTGGAACCACCAAGGCACTTCCTAGAGCTGGACACCCGGCCAAACTGAACAATTGGGGGAGAAGGGCCTTGGTCAGGGTGGTGACCAAGAACACGATGGTCACTCTCACAGAGCTCCAGAGTTCCTCCGTGGAGATGGGAGAACCTTTCAGAAGGACAACCATCTCTGCAGCACTCAACCAATCAGGCCTTTATGGTAGAGTGGCCAGACAGAAGCCCCTCCTCAGTAAAAGGCACATGATAGCCTGCAAGGCACATAAAGGACTCTCAGACCATGAGAAACAAGATTCTCTGGTCTGATGAAACCAAGACTGAACTCTTTGGCCTGAATGCCAAGCGTCACGTCTGGAGGAAACCTGGCTCCAGAGCGCTCAGAACCTCAGACTCGGGCAAATGTTCACCTTCCAACAGGACAACGACCCTAACCACACAGCCAAGACAACGCAGGAGTGGTTTCGGGACAAGTCTCTGAATGTCCTTGAGTGGCCCAGCCAGAGCCCGGGCTTGAATCCGATCGAATATCTCTGAAGAGACCTGAAAAGATCTGTGCAGCGACGCTCCCCATCCAACCTGACAGAGGACCTGCAGAGAAGAATGGGAGAAACTCCCCAAATACAGGTGTGCCAAGCTTGTAGCGTCATACCCAAGAAGACTCGAGGCTGTAATCATTTTACATTTAGCAGACGCTCTTATCCAGAGCGACTTACAGTTAGTGAGTGCATACATTTTCATACTGGCCCCCCGTGGGAACCAAACCCACAACCCTGGCGTTGCAAGCGCCATGCTCTACCAACTGAGTCCTAATCAGTGCCAAAGGTGTTTCTACAAAGTACTGAGTAAAGGGTCTGAATACTTATGTAAATGTGATATTTCCAGTTTTTTTCTTTTGCTTTGTCATTGTGGGGTATTTTGTGTAGATTGATAAGGGAAAAACCTAATTTAATCCATTTTAGAATAAGGCTGTAATGTTAACAAAATGTAGGAAAAATCAAGGGGTCTGAATACTTTCAGAATGCACTGTACGTATGCATGCATATGCATATATATACACACTACCAGTCAAAAGTTGACACACCTACTCATTCAAGGGTTTTTCTTTATTTTTATTGTTTTCTACATTGTACAATAGTAGTGAAGACATCAAAACAATGAAATAACAGATATGGAACCAAAAAATATATTTGAGATTTTAGATTCTTCAAAGTAGCCATCCTTTGCCTTGATGACAGCTTTGCACACTCTTGGCATTCTCTCAACCAGTTTCACCTGGAATGCTTTTTCAACAGTCTTGAAGGAGTTCCCACATATGCTGAGCACTTTGTTGGCTGCTTTTCCTTCACTCTGCAGTCCAACTCATCCCAAACCATCTCAATTGGGTTGAGGTCGGGTGATTGTGGAGGCCAGTTCATCTGATGCAGCACTCCATCACTCTCCTTCTTGATCAAATAGCCCTTACACAGCCTGGAGGTGTGTTGGGTCATTGTCCTGTTGAAAAACAAATGATAGTCCCATTAAGCCCAAATCAGATGGGATGGCGACACAGAGCACGCAGATGAGCTTCCCTGAGACGATTTGTGCAGAAATGTAAGCGCAAACCAGATGGGATGGCGTATCACTGCAGAATGCTGTGGTAGCCATGCTGGTTAAGTGTGCCTTGAATTCTAAATAAATCACTGATAGTGTCACATGCAAAGCACCCCCACACCATCACACATCCTCCTCCATGCTTCACGTTGGGAACCACACATGCGGCGATCATCCGTTCACCTACTCTGAGTCTCATAAAGACATGGCAGTTGGAACCAATAATCTCAAATTTGGACTCATCAGACCGAAGGACAGATTTCCACCGGTCTAATGTCCATTGCTCATGTTTCTTGGCCCAAGCAAGTCTCTTCTTCTTATTGGTGTCCTTTAGTAGTGGTTTCTTTGTAGCAATTCGACCATGAAGGCCTGATTCACGCAGTCTCCTCTGTACAGTTGATGTTGAGATGTGTCTGTTACTTGAACTCTGAAGCATTTATTTGGGCTGCAATTTCTGAGGCTGGTAACTCTAATGAACTTATCCTCTGCAGCAGAGGTAACTCTGGGTCTTCCTTTCCTGTGGCGGTCCTCATGAGAGCCAGTTCCATCATAGCGCTTGATGGTTTTTGCGACTGCACTTGAAGAAACTTTGCGGATTGACTGACCTTCATGTCTTAAAGTAATGATAGACTGTCATTTCTCTTTGCTTATTTGAGCTGTTCTTGCCATAATATGGACTTGGTCTTTTACCAAATAGGGCTATCATCTGTATACCACCCCTACCTTGTCACAATACAACTGATTGGCTCAAACGCATTAAGAAGGAAAGAAATTCCACAAATTAACTTAAGAATGCACACCTGTTAATTGAAATGCATTCCAGGTGACTATCTCATGAAGCTGGTTGAGAGAATGCCAAGCGTGTGCAAAGCTGTCATCAAGGCAAATGGTGGCAACTTTGAAGATTCTCAAATATAAAATATATTTGTTTAACACTTTTTTGGTTACTACATGATTCCATATGTGTTATTTCATAGTTTTGATGTCTTCACTATTATTCTACAATGTAAAAAATAGTAAAAATAAAGAAAAACCCTTGAATGAGTAGGTTTGTCTACACTTTTGACTGGTAGTGTATGTGTATATTTATATATATATATATATATATATATTAATTATTGTGTTTTTGTTATTCCTTGTGTTACTATCTTTTAACTCTGCATAGTTGGGACACGCTCGTAAGCAAGCATTTCATAGTAAAGTCTACACCCGTCGTATTCGGCACGTGACAGAATTTGATTCGATTTTAGTCTAAATGCATAATATAGCGCTCTTTGTGTAAGAACACTCACTTTAAGTAATACTTCTGCAGCAATCCTTGGTTCTCTTGGAAGAGACGGAGGTAGCTTTCTAAGGAGCTCTCACTTAGTGCTAGGTATAGCCAGGCACGACCTGCACAGAAAAGAAATAGAAACAAACGTGGGCATATTTACTTGTACCATGTATTATTTATTTCCTGCCTGAACTTGCAAATAAGTAGGCCTGCAAAGAAACCTCTCTGTAAAAGGAGAAACATACATGTGCAAACCCCAATGGTAATTACTGTAATCCTGACCTCAAACAACAACATTCTCTTGTGCTACATTTCTGGCATGTTACACAAGAGGAACTTACATTTGCCAAACCACTGGCTAACAATTGTAATTCACTTTATCACAGTAAATGGAGGTGTATGAATTGATTGACAGAAATGGCATGTATGCGTGTATTAGGGTTTACTGCTGTGAAACGTTTGTCTCTCAGGTTGCCCACAAGACTGACCATGTATGTTGATGTGTGCGTAAGAAAGCTGTAAAAATTATGTTGTTCTAACTTCGCCCAAGGTTGGTTGCTATGTGCTGGAGCTCGTCGACCTGCCGGACCGCTTCCCTGCGGGTGAAGTGTAGGACCAGTACCCAGTAACCTGAGGAGATATCCTGCAGCCTGCAATGTACAGAACATGAGAGTTCAGAGTTAGGATGTATTAAAGCACTGTGCAGATTTGGCTCTCAGTCTTCTTACCCATAGAGAAGAGCATGGTCAAGGTGCTCGCACAGTCGCTGTAGGACCCGGTCGTGATTCTGGATGGCTGGAGTTTCATCCTCACAGGCAGCAAAGTAGCTCTGCAACTGCAGTCGGGGCACAAAACATGTGGCGCTGATAAGAGTACTAGGCCCACAGCCGAACTAGAAATATGGGGATATCTTCTTCATGAGATGTTGAGAGGAGTACCTCATACATCAAATATTGACAGATCTCGACAAGCATGGAGCCTGAAATTGGATAAATGCTACAGTACATCTGATCCACTAAATGGTATTACTATGACTGACTTAAAAGCATTAAATCAGACTTTTGTTCGTAACCTCTGAAAATACTAGTTTAACAGCACTGACTGAATATACAGGAATGTGGAATCTTAATAAATTCCAGTCACCTGATGATGATCATGTGACCATTAGACTGGGAACAGGAACAAACAGAATATAAGTAAGAGAGGACTAGAAAATCACACCAGGCAAGGTCTATTAAACACTGTCAGTCTGCACAGTGCAAATACTTTGGAAGGATGGGACTGAACGTTAACACCGCACAGGTTTATGCAAAGGATGAATGTCAACATTCAAACAGGGTTTAGCCTAATTTATTAAGTAACCCATAAGTCAAATGCTATAAGCAACAAAAGTTATTTTGGCCTTCAAATAGACCTAGCTACCCGAGGGTTGCTGAATTGGCCGTGACTCAGAATGTTAGTAGCAAGAAATAGTGTTTGTTTACATGACAGCATTGGCCAATACAACAGTGTCAGCTAGCTAGATAACGTTAGCTAGTAAACAAAACACCCATGACAATACAAACGTAATCCATGTGTTTAACGTTAGCTAAACAACAAACAATCTTCAAGGACCTTACAGATAGTCAGCAACTGTTTTCTACCATGAGTCAGGCCCACTTATCATGGCAAGCAGAGTAATACTCATGTTTACTATCTTCAAATAAGTTAGAGCTAGCTGATCTTACTAACATGAAGAGGAGCTAACTAGCTATGTGCATAGACTTGATATCAGTCTTACCTTCTTGACAGACAAATTAATGTTTTCCAATATTCGGTCCATGACTTTCAGTTGATCCATCACTGGTCTCCTTGGCTGCCTGCAGCTGTCAGCTGATTTCCAGAGGTCTCAATGTTGTCTGCTGTTGATGTTCCCAAAGCTAGCCATCCATATATTTTCAACATAACATCAAACAAGCAGCTGGCTAGGTAATGTAACGACAACTAGCACAAGACAACAATGGCCATGGCTACTAACGTTGACTAGCAACGTCGTCCTCCCGCATACTAGTCCTCCTACGCTTCGAATGGCTAACGTTAGTCAACTGAACTGGCTAGCACGTTAGCTAGCGTCAGCGCAAGTAGAGAATAAATATCCTGCTGTCGTCGTAGCCGGTAGCTTTTACTTTCGGTGTAGTTAGCTAGTACTTTAATAGCCGAATTGTCAACTTGTTCGAACTTACTTTTGTTGTAGTTCAACTTTTCGTTGTAAAATGTAGAAACCATGACAAAGTTTTAATAAACTCAATGTTTAGTCCGGAGGAATAAATTCCAGACAATGCTAAACCAGTTTCTAAACCCAGAGGTGCAACATCGCGAGACTTCTGGGAACGCTTGCGAAACAGAGCAAGCAGATCAGACCGAGTTTTAAGAAGTCAATGAGAGAAGTGAAAAACTATTCCTTAGTTGTTACTTTTCTAGAAATCTAGACACAACCTAGATTTGAGCCAATCTCTTATGTAATTGAACACGTTATTACTCCAACCTCGTGAAATTCACAAACTGACACGTTTTCATTTTTTTCAAAAAGTACTTTATATTGAAGGAGTGCCTTTGAGTTGACGGCCTGTACATGCGCATTTCGGCGTGAGACGAACGTTCGAGCCGAAGACGTGTTTCTGTGCATGAGCTTAGCTAGCCAACGTCGCCATGACATGGCCTACTAGCGTGATCGGGTATCTCTATTCGAGAAGCAGTTACTGCCCATCTTCATACTGTACTGTCTTTGGCTAAATTTAGCAGCTAGCCAAATGAAGTTATATAATTGACTAATACGTCACTAAATGCCTGTCAACGAGCTCGTGACCCACTAATATCACCGCCTTCAAAAAATGTGAGTAACATTTTTTTTGCTGTAGTTTTACGCCCCAAAAAATAAAAATAAATATATATATAGTAGTAGCTACATTTTCTCTACCCTATCCAGCTCAATGATTTATATATACACAATCGATCCAGCTGCAGGTTACTCAATTATATTAAGGAGACTTATAAGACTTCTACAGAGTGGAATGTCAACATTTTATTGGTAGTTTCCAAGGAGTTGTAACTCTAAGCAAATATGTTAGTCTTACCAATAGAAACACTATTTGATCAGACAAAACAAAAATATTCAGTGCATGTACCACATCAAGATGTTTTTATCCTCATACAAGTGGGTGGGAAAAAACATAAATTCATGGGAGTTTTCCAAACAAGTGCTCCATCTGATATTGAAATTTCGAAGCAACCATATCCAATTCCTGACTTATTTTTTTTAGAAGTACAAAAATTCTCAGCCACAGCTGAGTTAGTTTGCCTGCAAAGCCCTCATTAAATGCCCCCAGAACCAATAGAGAAGGAACATATTCAATTCTCACCAACTGTTCTTGCAGGCTCTGCCAGATAATAAGCTTTTCTCTAAACGTTTTATCTCCCTAGTCTGACTTTTCCTTTTCTTTCATGTGAAGGAAGACTATGCTGAAGACAAAGAGTCCTCCCATCATGGAGAAGACGCTGGCGTAGTAAGGGAACGCTGAGGGGATGAAGCGCTCATACTGGGTGTGCTGCAGAGGACGCACCGACACCTATGGGAGAGGACATGTACACATTAGCAATTGAGTACTATACTGTGTTTGCTTATAATGTGACACGTACAATGAATTAGCTGGTGTAGCCCTTGATATACTCAAGAGCCTTCCATTTCAAAACAAATGAAAACATGAAACAGTTCTCTCACCTGAGTAGAGGAGTACAGGTGTGTGTAGCCTAGCCTGTTGTAGTCCACCTTGAACTGGAACACTCCATACACGTCAGGCAACTTGAACTGGACGCTGTATTTATCTCCTATTAAGGGAAATACAACTCTTTGATTTGGTTGACATGGAAAACTGTTTTCCCTTATTATGAGGCTTACAACAATCAATTTCACCAATGTAAATAATCATGAAAAAATAGTAATCTCTGAAATGTTCATACCATTTTTCTTGAGGTACGTCCTGACGAAGGGGTCGATTCTCACAAACTCCAACTGGATGTCTTCCCCATCAAAGGGAACCCAGCTGCCCTTAGACAGCATCTCAATAACAACACTGTACTCCTGTGTCGGAGGAAAAGGACAGAAACAACATAATGGCCACAGTTCATGGAGTGAAGAAAAAACAAATATCTTCATGCCTTTTTTCATTCACGAGCTCAATTGGCATATTTTCACATTTGAATGTTTTGTTAAATAAGCAGAAAAATGGCTAAATACTGTCATAATGGATAAAATAATGTCTCACCACGAGATGTTGATGGATTAAATAGTGACTCACCACAAGGTCTGTGATGGTGTAGGCTGCAGGAGGGGCGCTCTCCCCCACAGGATGATGTGTAACGGCTCCCACCCGGAGTACACCAGCTTCCTTGAACACCCAACGGGACAGAGCCTCGGCCAATTCCATGTTCCCTGTCTGAGCGTACCTGCAAGAGATCCAAGACTGGAATTAAAACACAGTTATTCCGTTTCTTAAAATATAAGGGTGATTATTGGACAATGAAAATCAGGATAAAAATAGGGCCGGCAACTGCAGAGCAGAATATGAAAAGCATTATGACGATACACAACTAATCTTCTCCTTTCCCCCTTCTGATAACCAGGTGGCGAATCGCATCTCTGCATGTCTGGCAGACATATCAGTATGGATGACGGATCACCACCTCAAGCTGAACCCTGGCAAGACAGAGCTGCTCTTCCTCCCGGGGAAGGACTGCCCGTTCCATGATCTCGCCATCACGGTTGACAACTCCGCTGTGTCCTCCTCCCAGAGTGCGAAGAGCCTAGGCGTGACCCTGGACAACACCCTGTCGTTCTCCGCCAACATCAAGGCGGTGACCCGCTCCTGCAGGTTCATGCTCTACAACATTCGGAGAGTACGACCCTGCCTTACACAGGAAGCGGCACAGGTCCTAATCCAGGCACTTGTCATCTCCCGTCTGGACTACTGCAACTTGCTGTTGGCTGGCCTCCCTGCCTGTGCCATTAAACCCCTACAACTCATCCAGAATGCCGCAGCCCGTCTGGTGTTCAACCTTCCCAAGTTCTCTCACGTCACCCCCCTCCTCCGCACACTCCACTGGCTTCCAGTTGAAGCTCGCATCCGCTACAAGACCATGGTGCTTGCCTATGGAGCAGTGAGGGGAACGGCACCTCTGTACCTTCGGGCTCTGATCAGTCCCTACACCCAAACGAGGGCATTGCGTTCATCCACCTCTGGCCTGCTGGCTCCTCTTCCTCTGCGGAAGCATAGTTCCCGCTCAGCCCAGTCAAAACTGTTCGCTGCTCTGGCACCCCAATGGTGGAACAAGCTCCCTCACGACGCCAGGACAGCGGAGTCACTCACCACCTTCCGGAGACATTTGAAACCCCACCTCTTTAAGGAATACCTGGGATAGGATAAAGTAATCCTTCTAACGCCCCCCCCAAAAAAATTGTAAAGTGGTTATCCCACTGGCTATAGGGTGAACGCACCAATTGGTGAGTCGCTCTGGATAAGAGCGTCTGCTAAATGACGTAAATGTGCCCTTGAGCAAGGCACTTAACCCTAATTGCTCCTGTAAGTCGCTCTGGATAAGAGCGTCTGCTAAATGACTAAAATGTAATGTAAAATGTAATGAGAGAGAGGGTTACCTCTGGGAGCCAGGTGTAGCCTTCTGAACAGCGGCGTTGAAGAAGGCATCGCTGAAAAAGTGCAGTGAGCCACTGAATACCACTCGGGCGTTGTTCCTGGCCTGGAGCCCAGCGATCAGAAGAGTGTTCTTTCCAACAGCATGGGGGTACTGTCCAGAAAGTTTCAGTTATAAACACCTTATACACACACATAAGTTAGTCCATTTTCAAAGGAGAATGATTGATAAGGAAGGAAACAGTGATAGTATTACCTGAGAGATGGGTCGGTCAGGGAAGTAGGAGTAGGAGGTGGAGGAGCCAGTCAGAATGTCCAGGACCAGGGGGTTATCTGGGTCTGCCACCATGCTGGGAGAAGGTGAGAAGATGATAACAATCCTTTACCATAGATAACTTTGTACATAGGGGAATAACAACCCAATACCAGTGTAGTAACTCCCTTGTTTAGAAGTGACAATACTTGTTCTCAACTGTATGGTAGACTCACCCAACACCCTTGAAGAGGATGGGTTTGTCACTGGGGTTCCCGACAATAGTGGGAGCCTTCAGAAGATTTTCTGGATCAGCAACAATCAGGGTATGCTAGGGGAAGGAAGAGGGGAAAGAAAAGATGAGGGAGAAAGTTTACCTCTTATGATTCACCTCATCCACCCACCTCAAGTGCTCTGCAATTCAAAATGGTCACTCAAGACCCATTTCACGCCTTTTCTTGAGACTAAACTTGGGATATAATGGCGCCGGCGGGGATGGCTGCCGTTTTACAGGCTCCTAACCAACTGTGCTATTTTGTTAGTTTTTTCGCGTTGTTTGTAACTTATTTATTTTACTTATTGTGTACATAATGTTGCTGCTACCGTCTCTTATGACCAAAAATAACTTCTGGACATCAGAATAGCGATTACTCACCTCGCACTGGACAAAGATTTTTTCTTTAACGAGTCCGACGCAAAGGATATACTGCTTTCTCGCGAACTGGCCCAAATCCCTGTCATTTGCGTGAAGAAAAGACAGAGAAAAAGGGGGCGGAGGTCGGGATGCCTTCTGAGAATTTATAGGCGAGAGAGTAAACTTCCACTACCATCCGTTCTATTGGCCAACGTCCAATCATTGGAAAACAAAATGGATGATCTACGATCAAGAATATCCTACCAACGGGACATTAAAAACGGTAATATCTTATGTTTCACTGAGTTGTGGCTGAATGACGACACGGATAATATAAAGCTGGCTGGGTTTTCCATGCATCGGCAGGACAGAGAAGCTACGTCTGGTAAGATGAGGGGCAGGGGTGTGTGTCTATTTGTCAATAACAGCTGGTTCGCGATGTCCAATATTAAAGAAGTCTCGAGGTATTGCTCACCTGAGGTAGAGTACCTTCTGATAAGCTGTAGACTACACTATCTACCAAGAGATGTCTCATCTTTTACCTCATTTCTACCAGCATGTCACATGTGCAACCAGAGGGGAAAAAAACTCTAGACCACCTTCACTCCACACACAGAGACGCATACAATGTTCTCCCTCGCCCTCCATTTGGCAAATCTGCCCATAATTATATCCTCCTGATTCCTGCTTACAAGCAAAAACTAAAGCAGGAAGTACCAGTGACTCGCTCAATACGGAAGTGGTCAGATGACGCAGATGCTACGCTACAGGACTGTTTTGCTAGCACAGACTGGAATATGTTCCGGGATTCATCCAATGGCATTGAGGAGTATACCACCTCAGTCACCGGCTTCATCAATAAGTGCATCGACGACATCATCCCCATTGATCGTATGTACATATCAGAACCAAAAGCCTTGGATTACAGGCAACATCCGCACCAAGCTAAAGGCTAGAGCTGCCGCTTTCAAGGAGCGGGACACAAATCCAGACGCTTATAAGAAATCCTGCTACATCCTCAGACTAACCATCAAACAGGCAAAGCGTCAATACAGGATTAAGATTGAATCCTACAACACCGGCTCCGACGCTCGTCGGATGTGGCAGGGCTTGAAAACTATTACGGACTACAAAGGGAAACCCAGCCGCGAGCTGCCCAGTGACGCAAGCCTACCAGACGAGCTAAATGCCTTTTATGCTCGCTTCGAGGCAAGCAACACTGAAGCATGCATGAGAGCACCAGCTGTTCCGGACAACTGTGTGATAACGCTCTCGGTAGCCGATGTGAGCAAGACCTTTAAACAGGTCAACATTCACAAAGCCGCAGGGCCAGATGGATTACCAGGACGTGTACTCAAAGCATGCGCAGACCAACTGGCAAGTGTCTTCACTGACATTTTCAACCTCTCCCTGACCGATTCTGTAATACCTACATGTTTCAAGCAGACCACCATAGTCCCTGTGCCCAAGGAAGCGAAGGTAACCTGCCTAAATGATTACCGCCCCGTAGCACTCACGTCGGTAGCCATGAAGTGCTTTGAAAGGCTGGTCATGGCTCACATCAACAGCATCATCCCGGATACCCTAGACCCACTCCAATTCGCATACCGCCCCAACAGATCCACAGATGACGCAACCTCAATCGCACTCCACACTGCCCTTTCCCACCTGGACAAAAGGAACACCTATGTGGGAATGCTGTTCATTGACTACAGCTCAGCGTTCAACACCATAGTGCCCACAAAGCTCATCACTAAACTAAGGACCCTGGGACTAAACACCTCCCTCTGCAACTGGATCCTGGACTTCCTGACGGGCCACCCCCAGGTGGTAAGGGTAGGCAACAACACATCTGCCATGCTGATCCTCAACACTGAGGCCCCTCAGGGGTGTGTGCTTAGTCCCCTCCTGTGCTCCCTGTTTACCCACGACTGCGTGGCCAAACACGACTCCAACACCATCATTGAGTTTGCTGACGCCACAACAGTGGTAGGCCTGATCACCGACAACGATGAGACAGCCTATAGGGAGGAGGTCAGAGACCTGGCAGTGTGGTGCCAGGCCAACAACCTCTCCCTCAACGTGAGCAAGACAAAGGAGCTGATCATGGACTACAGGAAAAGGCGGGCCGAACAGGCCCCATTAACATCGACACGGCTGTAGTGGAGCGGGTCGAGAGTTTCAAGTTCCTTGGTGTCCACATCACCAACAAATTATCATGGTCCAAACACACCATGAAAGTTGTATAGAGGGCACGACAACACCTTTTCCCCCCTCAGGAGACTGAAAAGATTTGGCATGGGTCCCCAGATCCTCAAAAAGTTATACAGTTGCACCATCGAGAGCATCCTGACCAGTTGCATCACCACCTGGTATGGCAACTGCTCGGCATCTGACATAAGGCGCTACAGAAGGTAGTGCGTACGGCCCAGTACATCAGTGGGGCCAAGCTTCCTGCCA
Source organism: Coregonus lavaretus (assembly GCF_964263955.1). Lineage (NCBI taxonomy): Eukaryota > Metazoa > Chordata > Actinopteri > Salmoniformes > Salmonidae > Coregonus > Coregonus lavaretus. The sequence continues at coordinate 24,994,342 of NC_140007.1, read as the reverse complement.
TCCAGGACCTATATACTAGGCGGTGTCAGAGGAAAGCCCAAAAAATTGTCAAAGACTCCAGTCACCCATGTCTTAGACTGTTCTTTCTGCTACCGCACGGCAAGCGGTACCGGAGCACCAAGTCTAGGACCAAAAGGCTCCTTAACAGCTTCTACCCCCAAGCCATAAGATTTCTGAACAATTAATAAAATGGCCACCCGGACTATTTACTTTGACCCCCCCCCCCTGTCTATTATAATAATAATAATAATAATAATTATCTATGCATAGTCCCTTTACCCCTACCTACATGTACAAATTACCTCGACTAACCTGTACCCCTGCACATTAACTCAGTACCTATATAGCCTCGTTATTTTATTGTGTTACTTTTTACTTTAGTTTATTTGGTAAATATTTTCTTAACTCTTTCTTGAACTGCATTGTTGGTTAAGGGTTTGTAAGCATGCATTTCACGGTAAGGTCTACACCTGTTGTATTCGGCGCATGTGACAAATAAAGTTTGATTTGATTTGAATTCTACATTATTAGACAGAAGTGCATTGACACATGCCTCTGTAAGCAATTGCAAAAACTAAAGCTAAAAGGTTCACATTAGAATGTTCTCTCCTCTTCTGCTTACCTCACCGGGGTCTGACACATCGTAATGGTGATGATCAATGACAGCAGTCTTCTCCTCATCAAACTCAATCCCACATTCACTGCCTATCTCTCTCAGAGGGTCACCTAGGGCAAAGGAGATTACAGAACAATGGCATTAGTTATTGTGTAACATGCTGACCAAACCAACTCAGCGCACAAATGTTTTGCCTATCCCCACCAGACGTGCTCATGACACGCAGGTTAAAATACCAACTATATTCATTTGGGGACAGGTCGAAACACACATGAAACATTCATGGACATTTAGCTAGCTTGCTGTTGCTAGCTAATTTGTCCTGGGAGATAAACATTGGGTTGTTATTTTACCTGAAATGCATATGGTCCTTTTTCTGCTGGATCTATAGAATTTTGACCCATTTTGAGTCACACAAAATCGTGTGTTCTCTACTCTGACAATTCATCCACAGATAAAAGGGGAAACCTAGTTAGTTTTTAGTTTTCTTTGATTAATCTCTCCTCGTTCATTCTTATTCTTCTGTGGATTTTATATGGCGGTTGGCAACCAACTTTAAGGTGAATTACCGCCACCAACTGGACTGGAGTGTGGACCTTGTTCATCTTTCAATCACCCACGTGGGTTAGTATGCTCCTAAACACCAATGAATACATGGGAGAGGCGGGACTTGTAGCGGGTCAAGCAACTAAAATAGAACGAAGTTTGTTGATGTGTGCAAGCAGTTTGGATTAAATGATTAAATAACATGTGTACATTTATTTTGCAACGTTTTGGTCAGTTTGGTCTGCATGTAAATGTAGTAGAAACCAAGTCTGTGGTTTTTACACGAGTAAGAATAATCTATTTTGCACTTACCAATATCAGAGCTTGCAGCAACCAGGACATTGCCTCCACCATCGATGAAGGAAGTGATTGTCTCAACATTAATGTTGCCACCAAAGTCTTAAAAGGATAAAAGTTGCATTAAATATTTAGTACTTTGTTGTAACAAAAATGACTGATGCAAGATAAGAAATGTAAAAAATTATAACTGCAATGTTAGGTAACTAACCTTCCACAGATGGGGAGAAGATGATGAGGTGGTCATAGAGAAATTGGCCATATTTGATCAGGGAAAGAGAAGGATCATCTGCAGTCTTGAATGAAAGGTCAAAGCCACGATCTGCAAAAAGGAACATAAAGCTACATCAGCCTGGTGGAAATTGATGTGGAAATAAGTCGGCTAAGTTACTTTGTTTTACACTATTTTGATGCCCTAGGATGGGTTAACACAGCATTTCTAGAGCGTACAAACAATACACACTTATGCATTAACTGTAAGTCGCTCTGGATAAGAGCGTCTGCTAAATGACTAAAATGTTAAATGTAATGCATCATTTTGGGTTATACACCATGTAACAGCACATGCGCAGTAGGGTCTGATAAATGTGTAGGAAGAACAGTAGTAAAATCACAATGCAAAAGCTAACATTCTAATGTGCCCCAGGCACGTAGCTGTGCAAGTGGGCTGATAAGACCTTTCTTCGCCTTCAACATTGACAATGATAGCTAGCTAGCTTCTATTTTTGACCAAAAGCAATGCCACACGCCCCAGGAGTGACACCTATTACTATGCAACGTTGCGTTGGCAACCTAGCTAGCTAAGATTAGCTAACGTTAGTGGTTGACAGTTACGAGCGCTAACTATGCTAACATTAGCTTACTAACTGAACGAAAACAAATGAATGAAAACACATTTTTGTTATGGATAAAATGAAACGTATAATTGTAAATATGCTAGCTAGCTAGCCAATGACTGAGAAAACAACACGTATTCCTTCCACCTGCCAGACTGCGGAAGAAGATTGAATGGGTGTCTCTGATGTTGAGGTTGTCCAACAAAACGAGTGTCTTTCCGTCAGCCAATGCCATGTGCATCATGGACGAGATCATCAAGAATAAAATTAAATTGTTCCCCAACAATCTGGATTTTGTCTGAGCCATGCTTACTGTCCGTTTTTTTAACAATAACGTAGAACTGCACCAATTCATTTGCATGTCTGGTGTCCACTTCGCCATTTTCAGGAAGAAGTCGACGTCAGCGTTCTTCTTCTTCTTTTTAAAATAAATGTGTATTGGCGGATCGCAACCAACTGAAAGGTGCACACACCGCCATCTACTATACTGGAGTGTGTGAGGCCCTATTAATCAATTTCTCTTCTCTAGCCCTGTGTTTTCCGCCTACTGTTATAGAGCGTGAATTCATTACACTTTGTGACACAAAAGGGACAGGAAAAATTGCCCTACCAACTAACCCTACACCCATTAAAACCTCACCACTATTCCACTACTTGGCCCTATCTGATCCGACACTATCATTCAACACACCTTGTAACTCCTCTGCAGTAAAATCTCGTACACCCAAGTACTTCTCTGCAGCTGCCAAAACAACATATATTTTCTGTGATTTGCGTTCCATTTCTGCAGTACAGTTGATAACCATGGCTATGAAAGCTAAGAAGCCAACCTTTATGAAACACATTTTATTCCTATCACTCTCTATTGGCCTCAGCCTACTCACAGGGAGCTTCTTAGGATCCCTTGCCCTGGACACATCTTCCTCTACTACTCTCTTCACTGCCTCAGCATACGACACCTTCTGAACTACTCTGATCCTGGCAACCTCGACCTGCCTTTCTCTCACCGGACACTTCTGATCTCCAGGACCATGGGTACCCTTACAGTTAACACACACAGCTTTTTCCACCAATACTACACATTCCTTTGTCTCATGCCCTCCTGCACACTTCTCACATCTAGGAATCTCCCTCCTACACACTGTTGCAACATGACCATAAGCTTGGCACCTAAAGAACCGTAATGGGTTCAGCATAAAAGCTCTCACGGGATAAGTGACATCCCAACTTGACTTTGTCAGGTAAACACTCTGCATCAAAACTCAGCAGGACAGACAGTGTCTTCTCTGTTTCACCACACTCTCCACCGGGTCTGTGTCGCACCAAACGGCGAGCATTACAGACACCGGGAATCTTCCATTTCAGTTGGTCCTCCTCAACACTTAACATCACTCCAGTTATCACTCCTTTCAATGGCACCCTGCTCCAGAGAGCAGAGCAAGTCACAGGTCTTGTCCCGAGGCACGTGGTGCAGAGCGCCTGCTCCCTCTGGATGGAAGACACCAAAGAAATCTTCACAAGTCCACTTCAAGTTAATTTCACAGATTCAACAGTCCCCAACCTCTTCTTCACCCATCCTGACACCACATATGGATCAGCCAGAAGGCAAGGGTCCATTCTCTCCAATGTTGTTTCAATCCTATAAAATCATCTACCAAAAGCTATGGTTACCTGCAGATTGACGTGGTCAATGCTTGATCGCCTCGTTCTGTCCTTTGTCTTCCTGACTATGTTCCCGATGTCTCTATCTATTTTTTTATTTTATTTTTTTTCACCTTTATTTAACCAGGTAAGCCAGTTGAGAACAGGTTCTCATTTACAACTGCGACCTGGCCAAGATAAAGCAAAGTAGTGCAATAAAAACAACACAGAGTTACATATGGGGTAAAAAAAAAACATAAAGTCAGAAATACAACAGAAAATATATATACAGTGTGTGCAAATGTAGCAAGTTATGGGGGTAAGGCAATAAATAGGCTATAGTGCAGAATAATTACAATAGTATTAACACTGGAATGCTAGATGTGCAAGAGATTATGTGCAAATAGAGATACTGGGGTGCAAAAGAGCAAAATAAATAACAATATAGGGATGAGGTAGTTGGGCGGGCTAATTTCAGATGGGCTGTGTACAGGTGCAGTGATCGGTAAGGTGCTCTGACAACTGCTGCTTAAAGTTATTGAGGGAGATAAGAGTCTCCAGCTTCAGAGATTTTTGCAATTCGTTCCAGTCATTGGCAGCAGAGAACTGGAAGGAATGGCGGCCAAAGGAGGTGTTGGCTTTGGGAATGACCAGTGAGATATACCTGCTGGAGCGCAGACTACGGGTGGGTGCTGCTATGGTGACCAATGAGCTAAGATAAGGCGGGGATTTGCCTAGCAGTGATTTATAGATGGCCTGGAGCCAGTGGGTTTGACGACGAACATGTAGTGAGGACCAGCCAACAAGAGCGTACAGGTCACAGTGGTGGGTAGTGTATGGGGCTTTGGAGACAAAACGGATGGCACTGTGATAGACTACATCCAATTTGCTGAGTAGAGTGTTGGGAGGCTATTTTGTAAATGACATCGCCGAAGTCAAGGATCGGTAGGATAGTCAGTTTTACGAGGGCATGTTTGGCAGCATGAGTGAAGGAGGCTCTGTTGCGAAATAGGAAGCCGATTCTAGATTTAACTTTGGATTGGAGATTCTTTATGTGAGTCTGGAAGTTGAGTTTACAGTCTAACCAGACACCTAGATATTTGTAGTTGTCCACATACTCTAGGTCAGACCCGTCGAGAGTGGTGATTCTAGTCGGGTGGGCGGGTGCTAGCCGCGTTCGATTGAAAAGCATGCATTTAGTTTTACTAGTGTTTAAGAGCAGTTGAAGGCTACTGAAGGATTGTTGTATGGCATTGAAGCTCGTTTGGAGGTTTGTTAACACAGTGTCCAATGAAGGGCCAGATGTATACAAAATGGTGTCGTCTGCGTAGAGGTGGATCTGAGAGTCACCAGCAGCAAGAGCGACATCATTGATATACACGGAGAAAATTTCGGCCCAAGAATTGAACCCTGTGGCACCCCCATAGAGACTGCCATAGGTCCAGACAACAGGCCCTCCGATTTGACACACTGAACTCTATCTGAGAAGTAGTTGGTGAACCAGGCGAGGCAGTCATTTGAGAATCTAGGGGGTAAAACCTCCTCCTTGTTGGTGGAGGGGGGACCCTCTCCTCTGAACATTTCAAGATACAAAGATGGAGATGTGTCTGACTTCACTCACTTTCCTAGCACCAGCCAATACACATTTTTCAATGTGCCTCTCTATGGTTGGGTCCACTGGCTCACGGATCTGAGCTGCCTATAAAGTGAGCAATAAGATAATTACACAACAGATCTCTGTAAACAGAACATATCTCTCAGTCAGTCCTAAAAGTACATTATGTAGGCTGATTGCTCCTGATCTCTCCTACCACAGGATGGTGCTTGTGCTACTTGATCTCAGGGAAATGTGCAACATATTTTTGGTCCCATGTTTCATGAGATGAATTAAAAGATCCCAGAAATGGTCTATATGCACAAAAAGCTTATTTCTCTCTAATCTTGTGCACAAATTTGTTTACATCCCTGTTAGTGAGCATTTCTCCTTTGCCAAGATAATCCATTCACCTGACAGGTGTGGCATATCAAGAAGCTGATTAAACAGCATGATCATTACACAGGTGCACCTTGGGATGGGGACAGTAAAAGGCCACTCTAAAATGGGCCGTTTTGTCACACAACACAATGCCACAGATGTCTCAAGTTTTGAGGGAGCATGCAATTGGCATGCTGACTGCAACGTCGCTTTAGAGAATTTGGCAGTACGTCCAACTGGCCTCACAACCGCAGACCACGTGTAACCACGCCTGCCCAGGACCCCCACATCTGGCTTCTTCACCTGTGGGATTGTCTGAGATCAGCCACCTGGACAGCTGATAAACCTGTGGGTTTGCACAACCAAAGACTTTCTGCGCAAACTGTCAGAAACCATCTCAGTGAAGGTCATTTGCGTGCTCGTCGTCCTCACCAGGGTCTTGACCTGACTGCAGTTCGTCGTCGTAACCGACTTCAGTGGGAAAATGCTCACCTTCGATGAACACTGGCATGCTGTAGAAGTATGCCCTTCACGGATGAATCCCGGTTTCAACTGTACCGGGCAGATGGCAGACAGTGTGTATGGCATCCTGTGGGCGAGCAGTTTGCTGATGTCAACGTTGTGAACAGAGTGCCCCATGGTGGCAGTGGGGTTATGGTATGGGCAGGCATAAGCTACAGACAATGAACAAAATTGCATTTTATCAATGGCAATTTGAATGCACAGAGATACCGTGACGAGATCCTGGAGCCCATTGTCGTGCCATTCATCCGCCGCCATCACCTCATGTTTCAGCATGAAAATGTCCCAGTTCTTCCATGGCCTGCATACCAGATATGTCACCCATGGAGCATGTTTGGGATGCTCTGGATCGACGTGTATAACAGCGTGTTCCAGTTCCCGCCAATATCCATCAACTTCGCATATCCATTGAAAAGGAGTGGGGCAACATTCCACAGGCCACAATCAACAACCTGATCAACTCTGTGCGAAGGAGATGTGGTCAAAAGGTGGTCACACCAGATACTGACTGGTTTTCTGATCCACGCCCCTACTTAAAAAAAAAAAAAGGTATCTGTGACTAACAGATGCATATCTGTATTCCCAGTCATGTGAAATCCATAGATTAGGGCCTAATGTATTTATTTCAATTGACTGATTTCCTTATATGAATTGTAACTCAGTAAAATCTTCCTGACGGGCCGCCCCAAGGTGGTAAGCGTAGGTAACAACACATCTGCCAAGCTGATCCTCAACACGGGGGCCCCTCAGGGGTGCATGCTCAGTCCCATCCTGTACTCCCTGTTCACCCATGACTGCATGGCCAGGCACGACTCCAACACCATCATTAAGTTTGCAGATGACACAACAGTGGTAGGCCTGATCACCGACAACGACGAGACAGCCTATAGGGAGGAGGTCAGAGACATGGTTGTGTGGTGCCAGGACAACAACCTCTCCCTCAACGTGATCAAGACAAAGGAGATGATCGTGGACTACAGGAAAAAGAAGAGGACCGAGCACGCCCCCATTCTCATCGACGGGGCTGTAGTGGAGCAGGTTGAGAGCTTCAAGTTCCTTGGTGTCCACATCATCAACAAACTAACATGGTCCAAGCACACCAAGACAGTCGTGAAGAGGGCACAACAAAACCTATTCCCCCTAAGGAGACTGAAAAGATTTGGCATGGGTCCTCAGATCCTCAAAAGGTTCCACAGCTGCACAATCGAAAGCATCCTGACTGGTTGCATCACTGCCTGGTATGGCAACTGCTCGGCCTCCGACCGCAAGGCACTACAGAGGGTAGTGCGTACGGCCCAGTACATCACTGGGGCCAAGCTTCCTGCCATCCAGGACCTCTATACCAGCCAGAGGAAGGCCCTAAAAATGGTCAAAGACTCCAGCCACTCTAGTCATAGACTGTTCTCTCTGCTACCGCACGGCAAGCGGTACCCCCAAGTCTAGGTCCAAGAGGCTTCTAAACAGCTTCTACCCCCAAGCCATAAGACTCCTGAACATCTAATCAAATGGCTACCCAGAATATTTGCATTGCCCCCCACCCCTCTTTTACACTGCTGCTACTCTCTGTTTATTATCTATGCATAGTTACTTTAATAACTCTACCTACATGTACATATTACCCCAATTACCTCGACTAACAGGTGCCCCCGCACATTGACTCGGTACCGGTAGCCTCGCTATTGTTATTTTTACTGCTGCTCTTTAAGTTTTTGTTATTTTTTAGTTTCTGTTATTTTACTTCGTATTATTTTATATTGTATTTTTTTGTGATTATTTTTGGTATTCTTTCTTAAAACTGCATTGTTGGTTAAGGGCTTGTAAGTAAGCATTTCACTGTAATACCTGTTGTATTCAGCGCATGTGACAAATAAAATGTGATTTGATTTTAAAACACTCTTTCTGTTAGTTAACTTCAACTAATCACGACCCGCCATAGGATATCAACAGTGACAATGGTTGGCTGCTATTTAAGTGATAGTGTGACTGTCAAATCAGTGCATTGTTGTGTGGCCAGCGAATTTTATAGAGAGACCGCCCCAAATTATCTGTGCTATTTGAGAAAGAAAATTATAGCTGCATTCAGGGCTCTACTTTTATTTATTTATATATTGGTAGCACTGGTGCTCCCTTCTTTAAGAAGGTTAGGAGCCCCACATGAAATTTAGGAGCACCAGAAAATACGATTTTTCTTTAGAGATACAGCCTATTTTGGGACTCTATGAATTCTAGCTACTTTTGAAGCACATGTTGTGCCCTAGAAACAAATATGTAACACTGTAAATACATCAGCTTATTATAAAGGCCAAAATGTTGATACGAATAACTGTTATTTAAATTACAAAATCATTTGTGGAATTTTAGGTTTCTACATTTTATTAAAGCACTATATTATTATTGAGATGCATTACACAGAACATTGTACACTGTCTCTTTAAAAATGTCAGGTTTGGGATGACAATGTGCAAGAAACCTCACTCATTCACCGCTATCTGTTGGCGCTTTTAATGGCTTGTTCAAAACAAATGGGAACTCGGGAAATCTCCGACTTCCGAATTCAGTGCGTTCACGACAACTAGGAACTCGGAAAACCCCCCAGCTCCGACTGGAAAAACATCATTTTGCAAGGTCATCCCACTCGGGCCTCTTTCTAGAGCTCCGACTTTCCGACCTCAAAATCACTGACTTCATGATTTGACCTCGTATTTTTTATTAGTTCTCCTAAACCTGCTACAAAAAGTCAATTTTGACAAAAGCTCTATCCCTTCTAGACAAAACCTACAAACGCTGCCGTTACACTCATATTGAACTATAGTTGTCCCGCGTCCCCCAGGCTGCCGGCTTGGTGTAGGATCAGATAGGGCAAAGTAGTGGAATAGTGGTGCGGTTTTATGGGTGTAGGGTTAGTCCTTTTTCCCTTCCCTTTTTGTCACAAAGTGTAATGAATTCACATTCCAGAACAGTAGGCAGAAACACAGGGCCTAGATAAGAGAAATACATTAATTAATAGCCTCGATGAATAGGGAGGCTCACACTCCAGTACAGCAGGTGGCGGTGTATGCACCTATCAGTTGGTTGTGATCCGCCAATACTAATTTGAAGAAGAAGATTTCTTGGGAGAACGCTTTCTAGCTAGAATAATAAAGAACAACTTCATGAAATGTGAGTATAACGTTTATTTATTCAACAAATTATGTTAAACTGTTCAACAAATGACTTTCATTTGAATGTTTAATTCGACCATTGGGGCATGCAACGCCGAGTGTGTTTTCGACATAAGCCCACTAACCAAGCTAGCTAGCTAACGCTACCGTTGTTGGACACTACGGTCCGAATAGTAACGTAGGCAGGAAAAACCCGTTTTGGTGATTCTTGGTATATCATCAAAATAAATCACTGCAAGTTTTTGGACTCATTCAGCAGTTTGTACCTAAAATAGGTACAATACCATTAAATTAATGTTGAAAGTTCAATTTATATTCCTCTAACTTAAGTTGAAAATGATGCAGTCGCTGCTTCCTGTTTACAAGACATTAATAAATAGCCCGATGTCCAACAGTTTTAAAGTGTCCAAATCAATAACTAATATGCAGAAACAGTTCGTGATATATTGAAAACCTAAACATACAATTTACTATCTACACATACATGTGCAACAATAGTAATCATATGACTTGTCTTTTTTTAAACGAGCACCCTATAAACTGCACACGCACCAAAAACTCTGTTTTGTCAAGTGGTAATACATAATTCAATGGGGGGGTATGAGCTGTTCAAACTACCACAACACAAAAATCACATGGCAAATGGAAATATTTTTACATCACTGGTTAGAGGACACACTTCACAACAGTCAGCTACATTTTGGAATGTTGCATTTGGATATAATCACTCCAATCGATTATCATGTTGAAATCAATTGCGCGAGAGGGGGGAGATGAGGTTGCACGTCCTGTTAAATCTCACACTCAAAAACAACACGGAATCTGGGAATAATCACTGGTTAGAGGACAATTTGTAGAAGACAGCTAGCTACATTTTGAAGTGTTGCATTTTGATTCAAGTGGGTCGCCAACGAGGTAAGTGTAACACAACACCTTTTCTGTTAATCACTGCCATCAATATCATACTGAAATCAATAGAACAGGGGGCTAACGCTATTCAAAGGCCACACAGAAACTTGGAATAACCTATACATGGTTGGTTAGATTATCATTTGTAGAAGGCTTCTGTCTATATTTTGGAATAGCGGATGTTGATTTCGGGAGGCTGCCATCATAGAAAAGGGAATACACCACTTTTTCTGTTTAGTTAATTTATAACGAATCACGACCCGCCATAAGGTATCAACATTGACAACGGTTGGCTGCTATTTAAGTAATAGTTAGACTTTCAAGTTTGTGTATTGGTGTGTAGCCAGCTACTTTTATGTAGACTGCCTCGAATTATCTGCTCCATTTGAGAAAAAAAATGTTAGTAGCGTTCTAAGTCATGCTTTTTTAAGCAATTGATCATTTGTCATCGTGTTGACGATAAACTTTTATACTAACATCACCAATCTGAGGTAAAAAGCATGTGTAATCCCCCCCAATTCGATGTGGTCAAAACGTCAGCTTGTGTAATGTAGTAACACATATAGTTTATATACTGTCCACAGCATGGAAAATAGCGTAATATACATTAATTAGATATGGCAAAATAATTCAATATCTTAATTTAGGATGATAGTACCTGAAGCAAACTCACAGATTTGTTAAATAATCACATATTTCTCACAAGTTTATCCATTTAGAGATGTAAAAAATGCTCCTAAACACAATTTAACTAGGGCTCTAGACTAGAGCGACCATAGATAGGGTGTGTGCAGCAGGCTGAACGTTTATGTCCCTAATGATCGCCAGCAGGCGGTCTTGTCAGCTGTTTAGACAAACAACCTAAGTTAAACTAACTAGTTAATTTTCAAATTCATGTAAACTACGAAGAACCGCTCATTTTTTAAATCCTGAATTGGTGATCTGGCTAGCCAGCTAATGGAAAATGTTGCAAATCATATTTTTCAATCTTTTCTTTCAGGGACTAAACAGGCCAATTGACTCTTTAGCAGGACAAAGCACTCTTTCCCGACTGCTGTGGAGGTAAGAAATTGTAACATTATCTGATTAAAAACATTAGAAATTCAGCTAGTTGTTTTCTGCTTCATGTTGTTGTGCATCCTTAGCTACATTTATTAATGTTGTTTCCTAGTGAATACATGCATTCAGTGTCTGATTACTGTCAGTTCCCTACCTCTCTCTGTATTGGGTTGAGGGGCTGGGCAATGTTGCCAGTTAATTTGATTTAATTGTACCTTTATTTTAGCAGGGAGTCACCATTGAGACCAGGGTCTCTTTCACAAGGGAGCCCTCTATATATCATTTCATAAGACAAAATCTAAAATCAAATACAATATAAAACACATAAAATACAGTACTACACAAATATTCAAGAAAAACTATTACATTCCTCAATAAGCAGGTCCCCAATCAATATTTTAAATTGCCAGAGTGGCACCAGAACATCCAATTGTAATGTATTTTATAGTTGGTTCCAGCAATGAGGTGCTTTAAAACTAAAAGCGGATTGACCCGAGGAACCTCAAGATTCAACCAACCTTGTGAACGGGTTTGGCATCTCATGTTTTTATATTTTAACAGTGAAGTTAGATAAGTCGGAAGCTTGTGTAGTAGAGCTTTGTAAACAAAAAGGGAGTAATGAAGTGATCAGGACTTTAATGAGGACCAGCCAACCTTTTGATACAGGATTCAGTGGTGAGTATTGAAGCTGTCACCTGTGATAAAGCGAAGGGTGCTCTGATAGACACGGCATCCAAAGGTTTAAGAGTAATGGCTGCTGCAATCTGGTAAATAGTGTCACCATAATCAAGAACTGGCAGGAAAGTTGACTGTACAATCTGCTTCCTGCTATTTAGGGAGAGGCAAGATCTATTTCTATAAAGAAGCCCACATTAAATCTTAGTTTTTTAACTAGCTCATCCATATGTTTTTTAAACATTAAATCTTTGTAAATCCAAATGCCCAGATATTTATTGGCAGGAACCAGATCGATGGGAGAACCATCCAATGAATAAATATGTAGTCTATCTGATTGTTGTTGTTGCAAGAATTAGAGAACAACATATAGAGTCTTGCCCGCATTAAGTACACGTTTTAAACCAACCAGGCTTTTCTGTAAGGCAACAAAGTCAGATTGCAGCTCTAATATAGCCTGGTCAACAGTTGGGACAATGGCATACATAAGTTTCGTCTGCATACCGATGAATATTACAAGTTTTAACAGAGACCAATATTATTTATGTGAATGGGAAAGAGAACCGGTCCCAATACTGATCCCAGTGGTACACCTTTTGTAATATCCAGAAAACTAGACTAGACACAATCAGAAATCACGCATTGTGTCCTATTTGACAGATAGTTGTCAATAAAAGGCAAAGTTATTCTACTCATACTGTAAAGACTTTTATCAGTAAAATTATTAACCTGACAATAATAATGTAAGGGTTTATTAATTCTGTGACAATGTACAGGCCATGTTATGATGATGGTTCAAGATAATCTGATAATTGTTATGAAGAAAATGTTTTGAAGTATAAAATGATCAAGCTTATGAATATGTAAAACTGCATAATGATGGCACATTGAAGTGCAGAAACAATACTGGTGCTTTCAAGACAACTGGGAACTTGGGGAAAAAAACAAGGTCAAATCACAACGTCAGTAATCTTCAGGTCGGAAAGTCTGAGGTGTAGAAAGATGCCAGAGTTTCCGAGTTAAAATTCCAAATTGGATGCACTTTTTAGATTGTGAAAGAGCAAAGAAGTTTGGCACATAGGAATTCAGGGCAACTCGCAGGGATGAAGATGCACATTTGACAGGGAAGAACAGTGTTCATTTTCATGTGCGAGAAGCTGGATTTACATGTGTATGTTGATCCAAACATCGTTAAAATAAAAAATACCAATGCTGTCATGTTTGGGAATTACTCTGCAGTAATATGCTCAGTCCAAAACATTGCACAGCCCACAGACTGAAGCACCTGCCTCAGATAAGAGTGACATCGGCACCTTTCGCATAGAAGTCCCCCCCCACATCAGTATAGAACAGGTCCCTAACAAAATGCATCACCTCTGTGGGGAGATTAAACTCACCAAATCTCGTTGCAAAGTTAGCTTTCAGTTTATCTAAAACTCTGACATCACAGGAGTGATCTGTGCTGATGATGACTCAATATAGTTGCGCAGTGTATGGAAATTGAGCATTTTGTTTGGGCTCATATCAGAGGAGAAAATACAACATTTCGGTAACACTTTACTTGACAACCAGCATCCTAACACGTTATGAAATGCAGTCTCCTGAGTGGCGCAGTGGTCTAAGGCACTGCATCGCAGTGCTAACTGTGCCACTAGAGATCCTGGTTCGAATCCAGGCTCTGTCGCAGCCGGCCGTGACCGGGAGACTCATGGGCGGCGCACAATTGGCCTAGCGTCGTCCAGGGTAGGGGAGGGAATGGCCGGCAGGGATGTAGCTCAGTTGGTAGAGCATGGCGTTTGCAACGCCAGGGTTGTGGGTTCGATTCCCACGGGGGGCCAGTATAAAAAAATATGTATTCACTAACTGTAAGTCGCTCTGGATAAGAGCGTCTGCTAAATGACTAAAATGTAAATGTAAATAACCATGTCATAATATGTCATAACAGCTGACATAACTTGTCATAACCTGGCATATTTATACCTGTTGTGACATATATTGCATTATTTTATGGCTGGTTATGACACCTACATAAGAGTGCCAAAACCCACAAAACCTACCACACAAAGCAAAACATTTCATTACACCATAGCCTACTTGTCAATAGTATGTTTATGTTAGCAAACATTTTCTGAAATTGACCATATTAAATTATCATTGTAATTGTGCACACATTGATGTCAGACATGCACCTACCCAAATGCTCTGTTGCTGATGACTGGGATGCATGCAGGAGCAGATTTTAAGGAGCAGGACAAGACACCCTCTTTTTGACTGATGACTGACATAAGGGAATGTATGTGATAGGCCTATCTGGCTTATATGATTATGATGGTCATAATACTTCTTGACAGTGTCATAAAGTGCCTTTTCTTAGTCCAAGTAAAGTGACACAGTATGGTCATAATGCTTTATGACAGTGTCATAAAGTGTATTTTCTACAAGTTATTTAAAATATGATGGGAAATAAAACATGACTAAATAATTCATTACAACAACAACAAAGAACTTAAGAAACAAACTGTCAAATGAAAGGAAAGTTCTTGGCAGGGAAAAAACACATTTGAATAAATGTGGGTTTTGGCACTCTTATGTAGGTGTCATAACCAGCCATAAAATAATGCAATATATCACAACAGGTGTACATATATGAGCCATTTTATGACCAGTTATGTCAGCTGTTATGAAATATTTTGATATGGTTATGACCGTGTCATAACGTGTTATGATGCTGGGTGTCAAGTAAAGTGTTACCCAAATTTATTTGGAAAAGCAGTCAATTTTTCAATTATGTCTAACTCTTTTGTCCCTCCCCTGTAGTCTCAAATTAAGTCCATTCAAGTGATTGAAGATATCACTAAAAAAACAAACCTCAGCTACGAACTCATCAAGCATTTTCGCTAGTATGTGATGTAATGGGTTTCTTGTGACGGCAATCGCGGCGATAAGCAACTCTCTCCTCCCTAAGCTCACATACTCTCGAGAGCGTTAGGCCTACCCTTATTTAACCACTGAATCATGATGCTCAGCAGACTAAGAAACAAGCAATGTTGAAGGCTAAATGTTGATCGGATAAAGTTTATGATAGCCATAACTGAGTCCATTGCGTTCTTTAACTCACCGCTGAGTTAAGCGCAAAGCACGCTCATGCAGTGTAGTCTCTCTATCTGCAGTGAAAGAGTCCATACCACCTATAGGCGGGCAGACAGACCCTGTACCCCTGTTTGCAGCTCTGATTGGCTGTAACTGGTATGTTAGTGATATTGATTGACAGCACTTAATGGGCAGGACTATAGGAAAACAGATTCTCCCATTAGAGAATATTGAACAAGGGCTCATTTTGGCACTAAACATTAGATTTCTGCATGGATGTTTTTGCTGATTTTTAAATGAATGTTCAGAATTGATCAAAGGGCCATTCTAAATTGATAAACAGGCCGCATCTTGCCCGCCGGCCACCATTTGAATAGCCCTAACATAGATGTTGAAAAATGTGTTCCAAGATTTCAGCTTGTCTGTGCCACTCTTGCTAGTAAGGAGCTTTGCCTCCTTTTTATTTTGGAAGACAGTTAATTCAACCTCTCATAAGATGCAAGTCACTGATATGAGTGTGGTCATTTCATTACCTGAAATGGTTCTTATTAGATTTTCTTTTCAGTCAAGCTCAGAAATGGACAATACATCTTCTTCAACCAGAGAAGTGGTTCCTCAACTGCAAAGAACAGAGAGTGTATTTGTAAGTATCATTGTATATCACAATGCAAAATGGCTGATATTATTTCAGTCCTGCACAAGTTCTAACCACTTGTGTTTGGGGAAAAATGTTTGGGGATACTTGTACAATAGCCATTTTGGAGCTTGTTCCACTTCCATTGAGTGTCAGCAGCAACTATGCCATATTTTAGGCTGACTGTGAACTGCAATTCTGCAGAGATTTCTGCCTTCCTGATTTTCAAAAACCCTTGACATACAGTGCCTTCAGAAAGTATTCATACCCCTTGACTTATTCCACATTTTGTTACGCTGCTGCTACTCGCTGTTATTATCTATGCATAGTCACTTTACATATTACCTCGACTAACCTGTACCCCCACACATTGACTCCGTACCGGTACCTCATTATTGTTATTTTGTGTTACTTTTTTTTAAATGTTAGTTTATTTAGTAAATATTTTCTCAACTCTTATTTTTCTTAAAACTACATTGTTGGTTAAGGGCTTGTAAGTAAGCATTTCACTGTAAGATCTACACCTGTTGTATTCGGCGCATGTTATGAATAACATTTGATTTGATTTGTTACAGCCTGAATTATTTTATTTTTTCCCCATCTACACACAGTACCCCATAATGACAGTGAAAACATGCTTTTAGAAATGTTTGCACATTTATAGAAAATTAAATGCATAAATATCTAATTTACATAAGTATTCACATCCCTGAGTCAATACTTTGTAGAAGCATCTTTGGCGGCGATTACAGCTTTGAGCCGTCTTGGGTATGTCTGTATCAGCTTTGCGCATCTAGATTTAGGGATTTATCCTATTCCTTGCAGATTTTCTCAAGCTCTGTTGTTATATAAGGAGCGGCGGTGAACATCAATGTTCAAGTCTTTCCAAAGATTTTCAATGGGATTCAAATCTTGGCTTTAGCTGGGCCACTCAAGGACTTTCACATTATTTTTCTAAAGCCATTCCAGCTTTGCTTTGGCTGTATGCTTGGTGTCACTGTCCTGTTGGAATGGAAATCTTCACCCCAGTCTGTCATTTTCACTCTGAAGCAGGTTCTAATCAAGGATTTGCCTTTATTTGGATCCATTCATTGTTCCCTCTATCCTTACCATTCTCCCAGTCCCTGCCGCTGAAAAGCATCCCCACAGCATGATGCTGCCACCAACTTGCTTCACGGTAGGGATGGTATTAGACAGGTGATGAGCTGTGCCTGGTTTTCTCCAGACATAGCACTTTGCATTCAGGCCAAAAAGTTAAATTTTTGTTTAATCAGACCACAGAATCTTTTGCCTTATGCTCTGTCTTTTCACATGCCTTTTTGCTGTAGAGACTGTTGTCCTTGTGGCAGGTTCTCCCATCTCAGCTAAGGAACTCTGTAGTTCTGTCAGAGTGATCATTGGGTTCTTGGTCACCTCCCTGACCAAGGTCCTTCTTGCCCGGTTTCTCAGTTTGGTCAGACGGCCAACTCTAGGCAGAGTCTGGGTAGTTCCATATTTTTTCAATTTCCCAATGATAGAGACCACTGTGCTCTTGGAAACTTTCAACAATCTGGAAATTGTTTTATACCGTTCCCCAGATGTATGCCTCATTACAATTCTATCTCGGAGAGATACGGACAGTTCCTTGGACTTCATGGTAGAGTTTCTGCTCTGACATGCTCTGTGGACTCCAATCAATTTGTAGTGACCTCCCAAGGATGATCAAAGGAAATTGGATGCACCAGAGCTCAATTTGGAGCGTCATAGCAAAGGGGTGTGAATAATAATAATCTGTTTTTCATTTTCAATACATTTGCAAACATTTCTAAACATGTTTTCACTTTGTCATTATGGGGTATTGCGTGTAGATGGGTGAGGAAAAATAAATGTAATCCATTTTGAATTCAGGATGTAACACAACAAAATGTGGAATAAGCCAAGGGGTATGAATACGTTCTCAAGGCACGGTATGTTCAGCCAATCATTTGGTGTATATACAGTGCATTCGGAAAGAATTCAGACCCCTTGACTTTTTCCACATTTTGTTACGTAACAGTCTTATTCTAAAATTGATTAAATAAAACATTTTCCTCAATCTACACACAATACCCCATAATGACAAACCGAAAACAGGTTTTTAGAAATGTTTGCAAATTTATTAAAAATAAAAAACTGAAATACCTTATTTACATAAGTATTCAGAACCTTTGCTATGAGACTCGAAATTGAGCTCAGGTGCATCCTGTTTCCATTTATCATCCTTGACATGTTTCTATAACGTAATTGGAGTCCACCTGTGGTAAATTCAATTGATTGGACATGATTTGTAAGGCATACACCTGTCTACATAAGATCCCACAGTTGACAGTGCATGTCAGAGCAAAAAACAAGCCATGAGGTCAAAGGAATTGTCCATAGAGCTCCGAGACAGGATTGTGTCGAGGCACAGATCTGGGGAAGGGTACCAAAAAATGTCTGCAGCATTGAAGGTCCCCAAGAACACAGTGGCCTCCATCCATCTTAAATGGGAGAACTTTGGAACCACCAAGACTCTTCCTAGAGCTTGCTGCACAGCGAAACTGAGCAATCGGGGGAGAAGGGCCTTGGTCAGGTAGGTGACCAAGAACCCAATGGTCAGTCTGACAGAGCTCCAGAGTTCCTCTGTGGAGATGGTTGTCCTTCTGGAAGGTTCTCCCATCTCTGCAGCAAATCAAATCAAATGTTATTTGTCACATACACGTGTTTAGCAGATGTTATTGCAGGTGTAGCGAAATGCTTGTGCTTCTAGCTCCGACAGTGCAGTAATATCTAACATTTCACAACATATACCCAATACACACAAATCTAGTAAGGAATGGAATTTAAGAATATATACATATATGGACAAGCAATGACAGAGCGGCATGGACTAAGATACAGTAGAATATTATAGAATACAGTATATACAGTGGGGGAAAAAAGTATTTAGTCAGCCACCAATTGTGCAAGTTCTCCCACTTAAAAACATGAGAGAGGCCTGTAATTTTCATCATAGGTACACGTCAACTATGACAGACAAATTGAGAAAAGAAAATCCAGAAAATCACATTGTAGGATTTTTAATGAATTTATTTGCTAATTATGGTGGAAAATAAGTATTTGGTCACCTACAAACAAGCAAGATACCTGTATTAATGGCACCTGTTTGAACTTGTTATCAATATAAAGGACACCTGTCCACAACCTCAAACAGTCACACTCCAAACTCCACTATGGCCAAGACCAAAGAGCTGTCAAAGGACACCAGAAACAAAATTGTAGACCTGCACCAGGCTGGGAAGACTGAATCTGCAATAGGTAAGCAGCTTGGTTTGAAGAAATCAACTGTGGGAGCAATTATTAGGAAATGGAAGACATACAAGACCACTGATAATCTCCCTCGATCTGGGGCTCCACGCAAGATCTCACCCCGTGGGGTCAAAATGATCACAAGAACGGTGAGCAAAAATCCCAGAACCACACGGGGGGACCTAGTGAATGACCTGCAGAGAGCTGGGACCAAAGTAACAAAGCCTACCATCAGTAACACACTACGCCGCCAGGGACTGAAATCCTGCAGTGCCAGACGTGTCCCCCTGCTTAAGCCAGTACATGTCCAGGCCCGTCTGAAGTTTGCTAGAGTGCATTTGGATGATCCAGAAGAGGATTGGGAGAATGTCATATGGTCAGATGAAACCAAAATATAAATTTTTGGTAAAAACTCAACTCGTCGTGTTTGGAGGACAAAGAATGCTGAGTTACATCCAAAGAACACCATACCTACTGTGAAGCATGGGGGTGGAAACATCATGCTTTGGGGCTGTTTTTCTGCAAAGGGACCAGGACGACTGATCCGTGTAAAGGAAAGAATGAATGGGGCCATGTATCGTGAGATTTTGAGTGAAAACCTCCTTCCATCAGCAAGGGCATTGAAGATGAAACGTGGCTGGGTCTTTCAGCATGACAATGATCCCAAACACACCGCCCGGGCAACGAAGGAGTGGCTTTGTAAGAAGCATTTCAAGGTCCTGGAGTGGCCTAGCCAGTCTCCAGATCTCAACCCCATAGAAAATCTTTGGAGGGAGTTGAAAGTCCGTGTTGCCCAGCGACAGCCCCAAAACATCACTGCTCTAGAGGAGATCTGCATGGAAGAATGGGCCAAAATACCAGCAACAGTGTGTGAAAACCTTGTGAAGACTTACAGAAAACGTTTGACCTGTGTCATTGCCAACAAAGGGTATATAACAAAGTATTGAGAAACTTTTGTTAATGACCAAATACTTATTTTCCACCATAATTTGCAAATAAATTCATAAAAAATCCTACAATGTGATTTTCTGGAATTTATTTCTCATTTTGTCTGTCAAAGTTGACGTGTACCTATGATGAAAATTACAGGCCTCTCATCTTTTTAAGTGGGAGAACTTGCACAATTGGTGGCTGACTAAATACTTTTTTCCCCCACTGTACATATGAGATGAGTAGTACAAGATACGTAAACATTAAAGTGGCCAGTGATTTCAATAGGCAGCAGTATCCTCTAATGTGCTAGTGATGGCTATTTAACAGTCTGATGGCCTTGAGATAGAAACTGTTTTTCATTCTCTCGGTCCCAGCTTTGATGCACCTGTACTGACCTCGCCTTCTGGATGATAGCGGGGTGAACAGGCAGTGGCTCGGGTGGTTGATGTCCTTGATGATCTTTGGCCTTCCTGTGACATCGGGTGCTGTAGGTGTCTTGGAGGGTGGGTAGTTTGCCCCCGGTAATGCGTTTGGCAGACCGCACCACCCTCTGGAGAGCCCTGCGGTTGCGGGTGGTGCAGTTGCCGTACCAGGCAGTGATACAGCCCGACAGGATGCTCTCAATTGTGCATCTGTAAAAGTTTGTGAGGGTTTTAGGTGCCAAGCCAAATTCCTTCAGCCTTCTGAGGTTGAAGAGGCTCTGTTGCGCCTTCTTCACCACACTGTCTGCGTGGGTGGACGATTTCAGTTTGTCAGTGATGTGTACGCCGAGGAACTTGAAGCTTTCCACCTTCTCCACTGCGGTCCCGTCGATGTGGATAGGGTGGTGCACCCTCCACGATCATCTCCTTTGTTTTGTTGACGTTGAGTGAGAGGTTATTTTCCTGGCAACACACTCCCAGAGCCCTCACCTCCTCCCTGTAGGAGGTCTCGTCATTGTTGGTAATCAATCCTACTACTGTTGTGTCGTCTGCAAACTTGATGATTGAGTTGGAGGCTTGCTTGGCCACGCAGTCATGGGTGAACAGAGTACAGGAGGGGGCTGAGCACGCACCCTTGTGGGGCCCCAGTGTTGAGGATCAGCGAAGTGGAGATGTTGTTTCCTACCTTCACCACCTGGGGGGCGGTCCGTCAGGAAGTCCAGGACCCAGTTGCACAGGGCGGGGTTCAGACCCAGGGCCTCGAGCTTGATGATGAGCTTGGAGGGTACTATGGTGTTGAATGCTGAGCTATAGTCAATGAACAGCATTCTTACATAGGTATTCCTCTTGTCCAGATGGGATAGGGCAGTGTGCAGTGTGATGGCAATTGCATCGTCTGTGGATCTATTCGGGCGGTAAGCAAATTGAAGTGGGTCAGGCCTTTATGGTAGACTGGCCAGAGGGAATCCACTCCTCAGTAAAAGGCACATGACAGCCCATTTGGAGTTTGCCAAAAGGTACCTAAAGGACTCTGACCATGAGAAACAAGATTCTCTGGTATGATGAAACCAAGATTGAACTCTGGCCTGAATGCCAAGCGTCACGTCTGGAGGAAACCTGGCACCATCCCTACAGTGAAGAATGGTGGTGGCAGCATGCTGTGGGGATGTTTTTCAGCGGCAGGGACTGGGAGACTAGTCAGGAGAACCTGCACCAGAGTGCTCAGGACCTCAGACTGGGGTGAAGGTTCGCCTTCCAACAGGACAACGACCCTAAGCGCACAGCCAAGACAAAGCAGGAGTGGCTTCAGGACAAGTCTCTGAATGTCCTTGAGTGGCCCAGCTTGAACCCGAACGAACATCCCTGGAGAGACCTGAAAATAGCTGTGCAGCGACGCTCCCCATCCAATCTGACAGAGCTTGAGAGGATCTGCAGAGAAGAATGGGAAAAACTCCCCAAATACATACCCAAGAAGACTCCATGCTGTAATTGCTGCCAAAGGTGCTTTAACAAAGTACTGTGTAAAGGGTCTGAATACTTTTAAATACATTTCCTAAAGTTTCTAAAAACCTGTTTTTGCTTTGTGATTATGGGATATTGTGTGTAGATTGATGATGGGGGGGAAAACAATTTGATCAATTTTAGAATAAGGCTGTAATGTAACACAATGTGGAAAAAGTCAAGGGGTCTGAATACTTTCCGACTGCATTGAACAAAAATATAAACGCAACATGTAATGTTTTGGTCCTATGTTTCATGTGCTGAAATAAAAGATCCCAGAAATGTTCCATATGCACAAAAAGCGTCTCTCTCAAATTGTGTGCACACATTTGTTTACATCCCTGTTAGTGAGCATTTCTCCTTTGCCAACATAATCCATCCACCTGACAAGGGTGGCATATAAAGAAGCTGATTAAACATCATGATCATTACACGGGTGCACCTTGTGCTGGGGACAATAAAAGGCCACTCTAAAATGCCACCATAAGGGAGTATGCAATTGGCATGCTGACTGCAGGAATGCCACCAGAGCTGTTGCCAGAGAATGTAATGTTCATTTCTCTACAATAAGCCGACTCCAATGCCGTTTTATAGAATTTGGCAGTAAATCCAACCGGCCTCACAACCGCAGACCACATGGTGTCATGTGGGTGAGCATTTTGCTGATGTCAACGTTGTGAACAGAGTGCCCCATGGTTGCAGTGGGGTTATGGTATGGGCAGGCATAAGCTACGGACAACGAACACAATTGTAGTTTATCGATGGCAATTTGAATGCACAGAGATACCGTGATGAGATCCTGAGGCCCATTCATCAGCCGCCATCACCTTATGTTTCAGCATGATAATGCATTGCCCCATGTCGCAAGGATCTGTACACAACTCCTGGAAGCTGAAAATGTCCCAGTTTTTCCATGGCCTGCATACTCACCAGGCATGTTTGGGATGCTCTGGATCGACGTGTAGGACCGCGTGTTCCAGTTCCTGCCAATATCGAGCAACAAGTGTAGTGGGACAACATTCCACAGGCCACAATCAACGGCCTGATCAACTCTATGCGAAGGAAATGTGTTGCGCTGCATGATCCATGTCTGTATTCCCAGTCATGTGAAATCCATAGATTAGGGCCTAATGAATTCATTTCAATTGACTGACGTCATATGAACTGTAACTCAGTAAAAAATCTTTGAAATTGTTGCATGTTGCGTTTTTATATTTTTGTTCAGTATAGTCACCACAAATTATTGGCACCCTTGATAAAGATGAGGAAAAATGACTATAAAATAAAACATACTGAGCTATATTGTATGACCCCCAAAATTGGGAAATTATATTATTTTATAGTCATACAATTGCTCAGAGAAAAATATTTTGTTTAACAAGTAATATTTTTTCTCAAAGAAAATTATTGGCAGCCCCTGTTGTCAAAGCAGTATTTATTTCATATTCTAGCACGCAATGACTACATCAAGCTTGTGACTGTACAAACTTGTTGGATGCATTTGCAGTTTGTTTTGATTGTGTTTCAGATTATTTTGTGCCCAGTAGAAATGGAAAGGTAAATAATGTATTGTCATTTTGGAGTCACTTTGATTGTAAATAAGAATATAATATGTTTCTAAACACTTCTACATTAATGTGGATATTACCATGATTACGGATAATCCTGAATGAATCGTGAATAATAAGTGAGAACGTTAGAGGAACAAAGATCAAAGCCAACCTCCCCTGTTACTGCTAATGGTGAGGTTCGCATGTCTTAAGGGTATGATTTTTGAAACAACCAAAACAAAGTGGAAATGCAACAAGTTTGTATAGTCACTAGCTTGATGTAGTCATTGTGTGCTAGGAATATGGGACTAAATACTAAACTTTTGACTAATTTTATCCCTATCTTTTTAAGGGAAAAAATATTATTGAAACAAAATCTCTTTCACTGAGCAATTGTATCAGTATAAAATAATACAATACAATCAAACTTTTTGGAGCATACAATATAGCTCAGTGTTTGTATTTATTTTATACAGTCTTTTCTTTTGCTCATTTTTATCAAGGGTGCCAATCCATTTTTTAGGTTACTGTATGTATTACATAGCTAAATGTCTCAATTAGGCCTATCTAAAAAATGTATCTACCTGGGCAAGTCACCATTCCTGAAACTTTAAGGTCTGAAGTTGATATTTCTGGCTGTGACACAGTCCGGAGAGGTCGAGCAAGACCGAGCTGAGGCCAAAATACTGTGGATTCATATTTCTAGGGCCACTCTGACTTATGGACGTCATACAGGGATGAAATTGGTCTCATTCCTTTCACAAGGACCAAATCTGTCTCAGTATCCCAGCATCCCTTTAGCTGTGGAGTTAATCAGGAACTTAGAGACCTGATACATGTTTTACTCTGTACACTAGCATACAGAACAGGTAATGGAATGATTACAAATAAGGAATGAGCATTATTTATTTATTACTTGATTGCATGAAATAGGCATTTTCAGAATAATCAAGACATGATTGAACAGTTATTGGTTTAGTAAACGAGTTGATATGTTGGAGTAAAACAGTTCAGGTTTTCAGTGATCAGACAATGCATTTAGTAAAACAAAGTATCAATTCTGATTTGTTTTTATGATTTCAGCTCAACAAACAAATGCTTGGATATGATTCTGAAGACTCAATCAGAAACATAGAAATAAAAGAATATGAATATGTGCCAGGAACAGACAGTGAGAGCAGCTTAGAGGACTTTACTGCATTAAAGGACAAATGCACCACTAAAGCAAGATCTGCACCTAAAGCTGGCCAACTTGACAAATACATGCTTGGATATGATTCTGAAGACTCAATCAGCAGCACAGAAATAACAGAATATGAATATGTGCCAGAATATGAATATGTGCCAGGAACAGAAAGTGACAGTGAGAGCAGCTTAGAGGACTTTACTGCATTAAAGGACAAATGCACCACTAAAGCAAGATCTGCACCTAAAGCTGGCCAACTTGACAAAGACATGCTTGGAAATAATTCTGAAGACTCAATCAGCAGCACAGAAATAACACGAGATGAATGTGTGTCAGGAACAGAAAGTGGCAGTGAGAGCAGCTTAGAGCACTGCACTGTATTGAAGAACAAAGGCCCCACCAAAGCAAGATCTGCTCCTAAAGATGGCCCAAAAAATACCTATAAGAGACATAGAAATACAGAATCTGACACCTCTGTGCAAGAATCCACAAGTTCACTTGAAGTCATGCACGTTACAAAGACTAAAGATGGCTCAAGAAGATACACCAAAAAACATTACTGTCTCTTTTGTGAGAAACCACAATCAAAAATAGCCCGGCATCTGGAAATGATTCATAAAAGTGAAGCTGAAGTCGCAAAGGCCCTTTCTTTCCCAAAGAACTCCAAGGACAGAAAGCTCCAACTGACTATACTGAGAAAACGAGGGGACAGAGCACACAACATGCAAGTCATAAGAGAAGGCAAAGGTGTTATAGTTCCTTGTAAACAAACCAGTTCCCCAAATGGAAATCCAAAAGATTTCTTGCACTGTGCAAACTGCCAAGGACTCTTTAAAAGAAAATTCCTATGGAAACACATGAAAAGGTGCCCACTGAGAGGTGTACGTCTGAAACCTGGTAAAACACGAGTGCAGGCTATTTGTGCCCATGCACAACCTGTGCCAGATGGGATAAGCAAGGGACTGTGGAAACTTGTCAATGATATGACACAAGATGAGGTGGTAGATGTCATAAAGAGAGACAAATGTATCATCCAGTTCGGGGAGCAACATTACAACATCATGGGACACAGACGTGCCAATCATGAATTGATACGGCAGAAAATGCGTGAGCTGGGGAGACTGGTTTTGAAAGGGAAGCAGGTGTCACCTCTTACGAGATTGGATGAATACATTGATCCAGCCAACTTCTTCCTCACAATCAGTGCAGTGAAAGCTGTTTGTGGCTTTGACAGTGAAAAGAACACACTAAAGACACCTTCACTAGCCTTAAAACTTGGCCATAGCCTTCAGAAGGTCGCAGACATAGTTAGTTGTGAGGCTAGGGTCTCCGGTAACAAGAAAAAGGCTCAGAAGGTGGAGGACTTCAAACATATCTATAAGACATGCTGGAGAGAGCACATCTCGTGTCATGCTCACAAATCATTTGAAGAAAATAAGTTCAGCGCTCCACTGATCTTGCCATTTGCTGAAGATGTCAAGAAACTGCATATCCACCTTGAAGAAAAACAGAAAACATGCTACAGCCAACTTTCCAAAGAACCTAACAGGAAGACGTGGGCACAGCTCGCTAAAGTCACTCTGTCACAAATGACGGTCTTTAACCGAAAAAGACTAGGGGAAGCCTCCCTGATGACAGTGGCCTCATTCGTGTCTCGAGACAAAACTGCTTTACATGACGATTATGGGAACTCCCTCTCAGATGTTGAACGGGCACTATGCCAACATTTTAGTCACATAGAAATAAGTGGAAAGCGATCAAGAAAAGTCGCAGTGCTTCTATCACCTACAATGATCAAATCAATGGAGCTGCTTGCGGAGAAGCGCGAACATTGCGGCGTTCTGAAGGAGAACATATATATGTTCGCCATTCCAGGCTGTCCAACATCATTCAGCGGATCAGACTGCCTGCGTCTCTTTGCCAAGAAGTGTGGGGCTAAATGTCCAGAATCCCTCTCGTCCACCAAGTTGCGTAAACGCATCACCACGATGTCTACTGTACTCAACTTAAATGACACCGACATGGACCAGCTAGCTGATTTCCTGGGACATGATCTACGGATAGACAGGAAATATTACAGGTTACCTGAGGGAACACTTCAGCTGGCAAAAATCACCAAAGTCCTCATGGCGATGGAGCAGGGAAGGCTAAACGAATTCAAGGGGAAAGGTCTTGACCAGATAGACATCAGTCCAGCGGGTATGTAACAATTTGTCAATGAAGTTGAACCTGGTACCTCAACCCTGTCATGGTGACATCTTCTGAGCAACCTGTCTATTTCTCCCTCCTTGCTAAGTGATATGCTTGCTTGCTTGTATTTCAGAGTGTGTTGAGCTGGATGAAGAGAGTGATACGGACTTCACTGAAGAAACTCCTGGAAGGTCATGTGAGCCACAAGGTAAACATTTTGATGTGGAATGAAAGTATTTAAGGCACAGCAGGTTTTAGAAACTTGTTCAATTTTCATTTCCAGCCATAACATATTAATTAATGACACAAACATACTGTACCTTTGGGCTGACAGTTTAATTGATACTGTATATGTAAACAGCATGTCGTAGGATTTCAATACTGACCCGTGGGATTTAGGAATTTGTATTCATGTGTCTCCATTGGCTCACCAGAGAGGACACGGGAGGCCATGGCAGGAAGATCAGGTAAAGAAACTGCCCAGATGAATCTTATTGTTGTGTTTGTTGTCTGCATGCATTTCCAGCACTTAGTCATATCAAAATAGTTTTACACTAGATTGTTTACTACCACAAAGTGTTAGTATAGACATATTAGTCCTTGCATGTAGACTGTGGTCTGTGAATTTGTGGTTTATATTTCCTGCCAAGCCAGATCTTTCAGCTCTTTTCTTTAGTAAGTGGTACTCAGCCACTTTGCTGAAGGAGTCCCAAATTGTGGTTCTAAAAATTAACAAGTAATCCACACACTCGTGATTTCATTACTCATGCTCCAACAATTACATTCTGAAAATGCAATGTTCCAATTTTTAAAGGGAGACTCATTGATGTGACGTCACGGACAAAACAAGCGGCGAGACCAGTATTCATTTTGGCAGCTGTTTTAGTCTTTTAGTCTTAGTCACATTTTAGTCATTTCATCTCTCGTTAGTTTTAGTTATTATCAATCTACTAAAACTGGACAATTTTAGTGTAGTTTTAATCACAGCCATTTTTAAATGTAATATTATTTTTGTCATTTAACAGATGCTCTTATCCACGGCGACTTACAGGTAGTGCAGTCATCTAAAGATAGCTAGGTGGGACAACCACATATCAGTCATTTTTCTCACCATCATAACCATCAAGGGTGTAAATAACAGAAATGCCAGAAGTATTACTGTACTCCTAATACTCAACAAATAGCATTTGTTTTTCCCATTGGTAAATAGCAACTACAACTCGCAGTTGCGGAACGCGAGAGACCGCATCCGAATGAATGTGTTCAAAGCAAAAATAGCCTACATGAAAGTAAGAGAGTGAGTAAACATTATTGTTTCTACACTGAACAAAAATATAAACGCAACATGTAAAGTGCTGGTCCCATGTTTGATGAGCTGAAATAAAAAATCCCAGACATTTTTCATTTATATAAAAAACGTATTTCTCTCAAATATTGTGCACAAATTTGTTTACATCCCTGTTAGTGAGCATTTTATCCTTTGTCAAGATAATCCATCACCCTGACAGGTGTGGCATATCAAGAAGCTGATTAACAGCATGATCATTACACAGGTGCACCTTGTGCTGGGGACAATAAAAGGCCACTCTAAAATGTGCAGTTTAGTCACACAACACCCTGCTGACTGCAGGAATGTCTACCAGAGCTGTTGCCAGAAAATTTAATATTCATTTCTCTACCATAACGTCGTTTTAGAGAGTTTGGCAGTATGTCCAACCGGCCTCACAACCACAGACCACGTGTAACTAGGCCAGCCCAGGACCTCCACATCCGGCTTCTTCACCTGCGGGATCGTCTGAGGAGGGCTGGGTTGATGGGGGTGCTGAGGAGTATTTCTGTCTGTAATAAACCCTTTTGAGGGGAAAAACTCATTTTGATTGGCTGGGCCTGGTTCCCCAGTGGGTGGGCTTATGCCATCCCAGTGACAATGTAATCTGTGTGCCTACAGTTGCTCATACCCCCTCTTTTTCTAAACATGTTGGAGAAATTAATCTTCAGTTCCAGATATGTCACACCACTGTCTCCTTTGGTGGTGTATAATTGGCAAGGAAATGTGTTTCAGGGGCTTCAGGAGTGGAGAACAACACATCATACAATTCAGACAACGATTCTGCAGGTAAGATATGAGTAGACAGTTTAATAGATCCTGTATACGGCATGCAAACGGCATGTCATAGGATACGGGAGGCCATGGCCTCCTCTATAGTCTCTCCTATTCTGAGATCTCCAAAACTACAGGCTCAAACTTAATTCTGTAAGGAAAACTAAGAAGATTTGGCCATTTAACAATTTATTGAATCAAATATAAATGGCAATATATTTAGTATTGGCTTTGCTCCTTTCGGGGTACTAGCTACAACAAAAGCATCATAAAAGTTAACAATTAAACGAAACAATAGGTAGAGAATGGAATAATCTTCATTCCCCATAGGGATAGAGCAGACCCAAAGCAGGCGGAGACTGGAGGTAGGGGATGCAGAACAAAAAGGGCGGTAGGTAACGTAGCGGTTAGAGCGTTGAGCCAGTAATTGAAAGGTTGCTGGTTCGAATCTCCAAGCTGACAAGGTGAAAAAATCTGTAGATACTCCTTTAAGTCGCTCTGGATAAGAGTGTCTGCTAAATGACTAAAATGTTAAAAAATTTAATAAAAAAAATAAGCATTTAGTATCCAGTTTGTAAACAGCATGCAACATTATAACATGACTTTAGTTAAGCAGCAAAAGCACATGCATAAAATTCAAACAACAAACATGTATGGTGATGCAGCAGAAAGGATGTGCATTGTCAGGCAGCATCAGAATGGAAGTGCTCTTAAATGCCTCAAATATTTTTTAATTGTTGTGTTTACTTGTCCTAAGGTTCTAAGAAGAGGAAGTGGAGTGAGGAGGAGAAAGGGGCAGTGGAAGAAAAAATTATAATAATCATGGACTCTGGAGCTACTCCAGGGAAAGCAGACTCTTGCATGCATCAAGGCAGCGCCACAAGCCCTCAGAGAGCGGGACTGGCGTGCAGTGAAGTATTATGTCAAGAACAGAATTACAGCATGTGAGCAGGACTACCAAAAAAGGATGTAGTCTATCTGTCCCTCTGCCTGCCTCTGTCTGTTCCCCTACCTGCATGTCTGTCTGCCTACCTGTGTCTGTCCCTCTGCCTGTCTGTCTCTGTCCCTCTGCCTGCCTCTGTCTGTTCCCATACCTGCATGTCTGTCTGCCTACCTGTGTCTGTCCCTCTGCCTGCCTCTGTCTGTTCCCATACCTGCATGTCTGTCTGCCTACCTGTGTCTGTCCCTTTGCCTCTCTGCCTCTCTGCCTGCCTGCCTCTGTCCCTCTGCCTGTCTGTCTCTGTCCCTCTGACTGCCTGCCTGCCTCTGTCCCTCTGCCTGCCTGCCTCTGTCCCTCTGCCTGCCTGCCTCTGTCCCTCTGCCTGTCAGTCTGTGCCTCTGCCTGTCTGAAATGCAGTGCCTCCTAACTCCCTAGTTGTAATCAAGACGAAATAGGATATTATGTACAATGTTTAATATTCACACAATTACCCCCAATAATGTAAAAGTTCATAATTTGCAGATTGTTTATTTATCAAACATGTTTTTTTTTTTTTAAGGGTATTTAGTCCTAGGCAGTGTTGTGATTAGTTACTTGAACATGTAACTAAAGTAATGCGTTATGTTACAATATTACTTTGCATAGAAAGTAACGTTATATTACTTTGTTACTTTGTTACTTTGATGCACTGTCGGACGGAGCGAGGCAAGGCATGCGTGCTCTACCAAAGATACTAATAATAATGTCTAATCTAATTCATAACTAAATCAAACATCTTGGTCACAACTTTTTCTTCCTAAATGGTGTAGACTGATGTATTTGTCTGAATTTTGCAGTACATTTGCTGTAAAGAATATACGAGAGTATAGGCTACACCCATAGCCTGGCACCTCTGCGACGCAAGACATTTTATGCACTCGTGAAATGTAGGCCAAGAACTGTTGTACAAATAAACATGATGGCTTTCTTTTAACTTTACCATGTGTTATTCACTACTGCAGTTATTTTCAAGGTTTCCTAGAGTTCTATCTTCGAGTACATGAATAGCATAACAAGAAGGCAATCTGTAGGAACCACTGGTCAGCTGTAGTCGCAGCTAAACTGACTGACAAGCAGAAGGACGACAGGCAGGCAAGCTGACGCATCATATTGGACCACCAGCAAGTTCATTAAATCAACTTTGATTAACAAATTGTAGCCAAATTAAGCAACTTTGAATTGTGCACAGATTAGTTGAATGCAGTATTTGTTTGCATTCTCTATATTATGTACCGAATACGTAACAATAATATCTAGACTTCCTAGATTTACCAATTTTGTGTCCACATGACTTCGTCTGCTTACTTCTATTTAAAGAAACAAACAGAAAATCAAATACTAATGAATGAATACTGGTCTTTTAACTGTCCATAGAAGAACCGTATGGAACTCTGGGTGGAGTATATGGGATGAGTCTGGGATGATTTGATTGGCCTGTCTCATGATTGTTTCAAAGATTATGGATAACAAAGATATCCCGCCCCGCAGAGGAGGTTCCCTTGACAAGGGCACCTTTTCTGTGGGGCAGGGAAAATAAGCAGACCAGATCATGGCCCCGCCCCAACCCAAAAATAATGTATGACTGGAGTGTCTCAGTTTCTTCTTTCGTCTCTGTCTGTTCATAAACAGTCTGAAGGGATGGTGCTAACTCACACCCATTACCTTGATTGCTGTCTGGATCAGGTGGGTGACCTCTGCTGGTTGATTTAGTTTAGTGGCCGCTGATTGACAAAGCTCAGAGCACTGAACTGACTTGGTCTGGTTGTGTCCAGAGCTTTCTCAGTGTCTTGCTGGCATTTGAAGTACATTTTTTCAGGTTCTTTCTTGAAGTTGAGCTGGATAAATACATTAACTTAAAATCATATTGTTAATGAAAAGCTATATCTCCTTATTTTATACGACCCAAAATAACTGAGGGGCTTCAACTACCAATACAAACTTTGCCAGTTATCTAGATTATAATCCATCTTTCCCCTTGTGCCCCTAAACAATAGCCTACACTAGTTAGTCCCCAGATGGCACTAGTTGGTGGGAACTTGGTCCCCAGATGGGACTTCCTGTTGATACCCAAATAAGGAGTTTCCTCTTGGGTCCCCACATTGATCACCTGCCCAGTCCCCACAATGTCATCTACTCTTATTTCAATTAATTAATTACAACTGAAGTGTCAGATAGCATACCTCTTTTTTAAATAGGAAGACATAGGCTCCAACAAAGACCTCTTGTTGTTAGTGAAGTCTAATTCTAATGAAGACAATTGTTGAAATTAATTAGGCTACTCGAATTAGATTCAGCACCATTTGCTGTCCACCTCTGATTATGTCACGGCCACTGCTTCAAGTTTCAGCACTCCAAAGCTGTCTTCCCACTTGCCTTTTTAGTTGGCTGTCTACAGTTAAAATAACATGCATTATTTAGATGAGTTAACTTCCTTCTTGGGACATTACTTTTGGGACATTTTGCATTAAAAATAATAATATGGGGGGGCTTTGGGAGGCCAAAAGATATTGCTGTTGCTTGTTGCCGACCCCCACATTCAAAGGTCTCCAGTTTGAATGTTCTAAAGCGGGGGGGTGGGCAATATTTTTCACCGGGGGGCCACATTGACAATTTCAGTGTGCATCGCGGGCCACACACCAAATAACGAACTTAGTTAACTCTAAACGCATATTTTCAAGGTAAAACACACAGCTAGGCCTAATGCAATGCGTATTGCATAAATAGGCTATTTAAACTTTTTTTTTTTTTACTTTATACAATGTCCAAAAAACAAGCCAAACAGCTTCTTCCCAAACTTTGGACACAGATGTTCATGTCACTGATGCAGAGACTCTAGTCCCAGAGACTGACAGGCAGCTTCGTATAAGGTATAGTTAGACCCCAGTATGGTCTTGACTGCTTTGCATTTTATTCTTATTCTTGAGTGCAACATCACTGCATATTCCACACTTCATCTCTTCTCCTTATCCCTCTGTCACAGCCTCATCTTTCCCCTCTGGCTGGGGGTCAGCTTGGGCCACCACCTCTCCCTCTCCTCCCTCCTCATGAGTCACCTCATCCCCCTCCGCCTCGGCCTCGCGGGTGTGGAAGACGAGCTCCCCTCCCTGGATGACCTGCTCGGAAGTGGGTTGCCAGGTTGTGGTAACAACTTCTCCCCCGGCGGTGGCAGCTGCAGCAGTGGTGTACTGCTGGTAGAAGTCAGAGTCGGCCTGGAACATGACCAGGGCCTGGGCCGTGTGGATTCGCACATGTTGGGCCAGTGAGCTGGCGTCCAGGAACTTGTCACCGCATGAGTCGCATCCATACAGGATCTGAGTGTTGGGGTCTGGGAGGGAGAGATTGACAGTGAGGATGTGTGAGGGAAGTTATGAATAGTAAAAGCTATTCAACGCTGTGTGTGGCCAGTCTCACCTGCTTCCTGCACCTTCTCCACAGCCTTCGTGATCTCAGCTTTCAGAGCCTCTGTCTCGTCTGCTGATAGTGATGCAGCCACAGGCACCACTGGAAACAGACAGAATCCCATATAAACACACGGCAGGAGAATGTTCTTTATTATTCCCTTTGTTCTGAGTCCATTTCCTTCTTACTCTTACACAGCCACCTTCTTTTCATCCTCTTCCTTTTACAGTCACATCCATTGCATACTACCCTTCTCCCACCCCTGTCTGAACTACATTACCCAGCATGTGCTCCATCTGACCTGTCAGCTGGGACACGGTGCTGCCAGCAAGGGCCTCCGTCGCCAGGGTGACGATGTCCTCGGTGGTGACAGTGACTATGTTGATCTCATTTTCGTCCATCTCTGAGGCCGACCCGCCGTGGAACCCGTCACCCCCGTCGTCGCTGTCACCCCCGGCAACCACCAGGCGCTTCATCCCAGCCTTACCCTGGTGTACGGTCTTTACATGGGAGCGCAGATTGTCGACACGGTTGAACCCGCGACCGCACTTGTCACACAGGAAGGGCTTCTCTCCTAGGGGATGGTTAAAAAAAAGAGAACAAGGCAACAGTAAACATGCCGTCCCCCACGAATGATGCAGCACCCCCCTTAGGCCAATCAGTGTAATTTTGTAAGTTTAGTCAAAAATCGGGCCAGTGGTGTCTGATATCGCGTGTGACTTACGGATCCATAGTCCGTCCGTCCCCCTCCCCATGATTTCATCATGGGGGACAATAAATGTGATTTAATGCTCGGTGACCCTGGAGCAATTAGGGTTAAGTGCCTTGCTCAAGGGCAGATCAACAGATTTTTCACCTAGTCGGCTCAGGGATTCGAACTAACAACCTTTCGGTTACTGGCCCAACGCTCTAACTGCTAGGCTACCTGCCGCGGTTAGTGCGTGGGTAATTGTCAACTGTATCGAATTAGTGGCCAGGTTACACACTTTTACATGTGTGAAATGGGACCCCCCCCCCCCAATTATTTGACCAATTAATACATTAGTCACACACGATACCTCTGACACCACCCGTGGGGGAGAATTACTTGAAGGGTGAATGTAGACTAATGCAGTTGATGTTATACCTCAAGGGAAGGAGGTTGGAGGCACACTAAAGCTAAAGGGGAAATAATGTACCCAGATACCCAACAGCTTTGTTTTCTTAACTGGATAAATATATACAAGATACCTATATTCCACAACATGGTGACTTATATTATAGACTCTTTTTTTTGACCAACCATTAATATCCACTACTCCCAGGGAACCTTACTTTCTCACTCACAGTTAGTTGTACATTCCATGTCTTCCTACCTGTGTGAATGACAATATGCTTGGAGAGATCCCCGACATTGACAAACGCCTTTTTGCAGATGTGACACTTGTGTGGCCGGATGTTATCATGGTGACGGATGTGATTGGCCAGCTGACTGGACTGGACAAACCTGGAGTTGAAGAGAGGACATCAAGACAAAAAGGTCTCTGTTATATCAATAGGATTATAGTGTGCGTGTGTGTGTGTTTACCTTTTGCCACAGCGGTCGCAGACATACGGCTTCTCTCCGGTGTGCTGGCGGACATGAGCGATGAGTGAACTGGCCTGGGTGAACCCCTTCCCACAGATCAGACACAGACATGGCTTCTCCCCTACAGGACACACACACAAGCATGCGGACAGACACAACAATTACATTACAGTCTCCAACCTATGATGCAATGCACAGGCATTGTTCTTTTTGCACATATTTAGGCTTCACAGTACAAAGAAAGAGGTCAATGTGAACATATTCATTTAAATCCATTTCCAGGACTGTTACCCGTGTGTATGCGCTCGTGTCTCTGCAGTGCCCCTGGGTCAGCGAAAGCTCTCTGGCAGTGCATACAGATATAGGGCTTCTCCCCACTGTGCACGCGCAGGTGTCTCTTCAAGTTCCCTGGGAATCAAAGACTACAGTTATATACCAATGCGAAGACCAGACACTAGTTATATACAGTGCCTTCGGAAAGTATTCAGACCCCTTGACTTTTTCCACATTTTGTTACGTTACAGCCTTATTCTAAATTGCACTGTCAACTGTAGGATCTTATATAGACAGGTGTGTGCCTTTCCAAATCATGTCCAATCAATTGAATTTAACACAGGTGGACTCCAATCAAGTTGTAGAAACATCTCAAGGATGATCAGTGGAAACAGGATGCACCTGAGCTCAATTTCGAGTCTCATAGCAAAGGGTCTGAATACTTATGTAAATAAGGTATTTCTGAAATTTGCAAAAGATTCTAAAACCTGTTTTCGCTTTGTCATTATGGGGTATTGTGTGTAGATTGCTGAGGATTTTTATTTATTTAATCAATTTTAGAATAAGGCTGTAACGTAACAAAATGTGGAAAAAGTCAAGGGGTCTGAATACTTTCCGAAGGCACTGTATCAACACACAGAGAGACCAGGGCCTGTGTTCATAAAGCGTGTAAGAGTACTGATCTATGTTCAAGTCCCCTCCCTGTCCATTTAATCTTATTAGGATCAGTGTTGCCTTTTAGATCATAATGAATAAGATTACATGGACAGCGAGGACCTGATCTTAGATCAGTACTCCTACTCTCTGAGATGCTTTATGAATATAGGCCCGGAAGTCCTTGTCTGGTGTTACCGGAGGTGGTGAACTGTTTGCCACACTCTTTGCACTTCAGAGGGCCGTCTGTGATGTGGATCTTCAGGTGAGCCTTTAGATTTCCAGTCTGTCCAGACAGAGGAATAGCCAGGTTAGATACAGTTCACCATTTCAATGCAAGGATAGAGAGCAACTACATACTGGATTGTACAGATTAGGGCTACTTCTTTCAATTTCATGAAATCAAACACAGTGGTGTAAAGTAACTAAGTTTTGTAATCGATCCCACAATTGCTGATGTTCCAGATACTCAAGAAGGCCAGTTTTATTGCTTCTTTAAATCAGCACAACAGTTTTCAGCTGTGCTAACATAATTGCAAAATGGTTTTCTAATGATCAATTAGCCTTTTAAAATGATAAACTTGGATTAGCAAACTCAACGTGCCATTGGAACACAGGACTGATGGTTGCTGATAATGGGCCTCTGTATGCCTATGTAGATATTCCATTAAGAATCAGCCGTTTCCAGGTACAATAGCCATTTACAACATTAACAATGTCTACACTGTATTTCTGATCAATTTGATGTTATTTTAATGGGGAAAAAAATTGCTTTTCTTTCGAAAACAAGGACATTTCTGAGTGACCCCAAACTTTTGAACTGTATGTCAATTGAGTACTTTTTCCACCACTGTATTTAAGTACATTTAAAAACGGATACTTTTAGACTTACTGAAGTATAATTTTACTGGGTGACTTTCACTTTTACTTGAGTAAAAAGGTATTTATATTTTTACTCAAGTATGACAATTGAGTACTTTTTCCACCACTGATCAAACACAAAAAAAGATAGCCACACTATCTCCAAACTATTTACATGCAGGTGAAATTCTCCCTACTATCCCCAATACTTTGGTCAGTGTAGAAGAGGTCCTAACCTGGTTGAACCGCTTATCGCAGTGTGGACACCTGTGGCCCTTGTCGGCGTTGTGGGTCTCCAGGTGGCGCATCTTAGCGGTGGGGTCGGAGAAGGCCCGGTCGCAGTAGCCGCAGTGATATGGCTTCTCGCCGCTGTGCACCAGAATGTGGCGCTTCAGGTTGCCAGACGTGGTGAAGAGCTTGCCGCAGTCCTTGCAGCTGTATCGGGCCTCACCTGTGTGCCTTTTCCGGTGCAGGTTGAGCAGGCTGATCTGCCGGTAGCACTTCCCACACGAGGAGCAGCAGTAGGGTTTCAGGGGGCTACAGAGAGAGACATAAGATATTTAAGTAAGATATAGCTACTTGCTGAGGTTCGAGAGGATGTTGATGCTATGAAACTGTGATTCCTATGACTGTTTTAATTTTAATTTACTATAAATTTGATCATTGTTATTATCAATTAATAACTATTTTACAAGAGGACGTGTTCCACAAATGTGTATCGTCTAGTGTTATTGAACACTAAGGGATTAGTTTGGCATTGGGCCCATGAGACACAGAAAGACAGATGATGAGGTTGATACTAACCTGTGTGTTTTCTCGTGAGCCTTGCAGGCAGCCGGATCTGAGAAGGCCTTGTGGCAGTCACGGCAGCTGAAAGGTTTCTCTCCTGTGTGAATGCGGATGTGTCTTTTGAAGTTACCCGTGTGGGTGAACTTCTTTCCACAGTCCTAGAAAATACATGGCAACATAGTGAGTTAGATATGCTCAACCCCGAATACATGAATGTGAATGCAATATCCTCTAGTAGACCAAAAATATAAACGCAACATGCAACAATTTCAAAGATTTTACCGAGTTACAGTTCATATAAGGAAATCAGTCAATTGAAATAAATAAATTAGGCCCTAATCTATGGATTTCACACGACTGTGAATACAGGTATGCATCTGTTGATCACAGATACTTTATAAAAAAAGGTAGTGGTGTGGATCAGAAAACCAGTCAGTATCTGGTGTGACCACCATTTGCCTCATGCGGCGCGACACATCTCCTTCGCATAGAGTTGATCAGACTGTTGACTGTGGCCTGTGGAATGTTGTCCCACTCCTCTTTAATTGCTTGCTGGATATTGGCGGGAACTGTAACACGCTGTCATACACGTTGATCCAGAGCATACCAAACATGCTCAATGGGTGATGTCTGGAGAGTATGCAGGCCATGGAAGAAGTGGAACATTTTCGGCTTCCAGGAATTGTGTACAGATCCTTGCGACATGGGGCAGTGCATTATTATGCTGAAACATGAGGTGATGGCGGCGGATGAATGGCGCGACAATGGGCCTCAGGATCTCGTCATTGTATCTCTGTGCAATCAAATTGCCATTGATAAAATGCAATTGTGTTCATTGTCCGTAGCTTACGTCTGCCCATACCGTAACCGCACCGCCACCATTGGGTACTTTGTTCACGACGTTGACATCAGCAAACCACTCGCCCACACAACGCCATACACGTGGTCAGCGGTCCTGGGCTGGCGTGGTTACACCTGGTCAGCGGTTGTGAGGCCGGTTGGACATACTGCCAAATTCTCTAAAACGACATTGTTAGAGAAATGAACAGCTTATGTTAGAGAAATGAACATTCAATTCTCTGGCAACAGCTCTGGTGGACATTCCTGCAGTCAGCATGCCAATTGCATGCTCCCTCAAAACTTGAGACATCTGTGGCATTGTGTTGTGTGACAAAACTGCACATTTAAAGTGGCTGTTTATTGTCCACAGCACAAGGTGCACCTGTGTAATGATCATGCTATTTAATCAGCTTCTTGATATGCCACACCTGTCAGGTGGATGGATTATCTTGGCAAAGGAGAAATGCTCACTAACAGGGATGTAAACAAATTTGAGCACAAAATTAGAGAGAAATAAGCATTTTGTGCTTATGGAAGATTTCTGGGATCTTTTATTTCAGCACATGAAACATGGAACCAACACTTTACATGTTGCGTTTATATTTTTGTTCAGTGGTGTTTTCCAGTGACTATTAACTATTCTGTAACCATTCCCTCTTCAATCAGGGTTGATTGTAAAATGCTTTGTTCAAAAGAAGACATTGTATCATCGTACTCCCTGACAAAGGCCATGCAACCGAAACAAGTCAGTTAAAAGAAATCTTGGTTCCATTGACAAAAACAATACATATAGGCATTTTAATTAATTATACAAAGAGTGCCTTGGTCCTCCTTTGTTTTTGAAGACAATTTTGCCTATTTGATGGTTTAGGAAAAGATACATACAAAGTTCAAGCACTCCTCTAATAGGGAATGGGTCATCCAAAAACATTAAATCGTTTCCATTTCTAATTGCAGTGTGCAAAGTAACCACACACTCAAGCTAGCACACGCAAACACGGTCCTCACCTCACACTTGTGCGTCACAGAGCCGTAGGACCGTGACTCTGTGCGGTCAGTGATGGCACCTGACTGTAGCTGCTTCTTCTCCTCTCCGCTCTCCGTCCCCTGGCCATCTTCTCCCTCTCCCTCATCATCCTCCTCTTCTTCTTCATCCTCCTCCATCTCACCCTCTTCAACCTCTTTCTCTTCATTTACCGTCTTTGATGCGCTGTTCCCCTCATCGGAGTCATTATCTATGAAGAGGAATTGTATAACCATCAGACACTGTGACCCACTGCAGTCAAATATTTAGAAAATGTAGCCGTCCATCTTCCCTTCCTCGAAGTAGTCACTGATCCAACATGATTGGATAGGAGAAAGCATGGCAGATTAGTGATTACTCCTAGGAAGGAAGGTCAGTCAAGCTGTTTGTTTACCCTGTGAGTGGTTGCGACGAGGAGCTCTCCTTGTCCTTATTCTCCTGGTACTCATGTAAGACCTACCGGCTGCAGACTTGAATGGAAACTCTGTAAGAACAAAATACATCTTTATCCGCACAGCAATATTAAACATACAGATCACCAATGAAAAGTACGAAGACCAATTCACTGACTGGGCGTGTAGTCCGCATCCGAGGGGTCATCCTGAAACTCAGGCACATCTTTAGCAGGGTTCTCCACCTCCATCTCCGCTCTCTCTGCTGCGGCTTTTCTTGGTGGGGTGGAGGTTTTGGGGGTTCTTCCTCTCCCCGGGGTCTGTGGGGTGGGTTTGTCGGGGGTCTTACTGTCCATCTGTCCATCGTCTGGGGTGGTCTCGTTCGGGTCCTCCTGAACACCCTTATACCCTCCGTCCTCTGCTGAGGTTTTTAGAATCTCCTCGTCATGTGACCTTGTCTCCGATGGCTCCTTCTCCATGTTCTGCTCTCCTTCCTCAATCTTGTCTTTATGATTTGGAAGAGATTATGGGAGAGAACAATATAGACTACAAAATGTACATTTCCTGAAGAAAATCAGTGTGCTTGCTTCAGCTGTGCAAAAGTATGACGGATAACATTAGTGGGCTTGTTAAAGCAAGCATACTAATGATTGATGGATATTTCTGTGTACTAATAACCACTGTTTGTGTACTGATCTGTACTGTACTCACTGGCATTGAAGTCTTGTATTGTCTGGGATGTTGTGGAGACTGCCAGAGACTGGTAGGCAGAGCAGGCATTGACTATCTCCTGCATCTGAAGGAACGTGGCCACTGCCACCACATCTTCCACATTCTGAGAACTCAGACTCAGCTTGGCCGTGTACATGAACTCAAGGACTTGGCCCAGACCTACAGAATACACACAGGGATGGATCCATGAGCCCTGCTGTGACTGTGAGGCAGATAACCCAAGCATGATGTTCAACATGGTCTTGGATATTAAGGTAAAGCAAATAGAGTTCAGTGTTTTCCCTCCCTATATGTTTGTCTTATGCAGGGGAATATCATAATTTGTTATAGTGTTAACATTTTCGAACAAGGCTTTTAGGTGGCAACAGCAACAAATAAGTTGGAAAGATGTTGTTCAAGTGTTGCGTGGGGGTGGGGTCACTGAGTCTCAGGCATCCACTTATGGCAGACATCCTAACTGGGCACACTACGTATTTTCAACGTGGATAATTGGGTATTATATGGTTGACACTTTGATCAATGCGATTACAACCTATATTCACCCACTCAAAAAGACAGCTAAAAGTTAGTTGAATTTCCAATGTGTTATCACTATGCTTTCAACCATCTAAAAGCACAACCAAATTCCAATGGAAAAACAATGTCTGATTTTTGGTTTAGTTGTCACCCAAATGTCTATGACTGTGCTTTCAACCATTTAAAAGCACAGCAAAGTTCAAATGGGAATACAATGTCAGATAATTTGTTTGTTTATACAACAGCTTAATGTGATATCACTGTGCTTCATCTAATAGCAGAACCAAATGGCCTGGACTGCAGTTAGATTACATTAAAAGTGCACGGTGCACATGATCAATGCAGTTCAAGATCCTGCACAGATTATAACAGCAATTGTGAAGATCTCCACAGATCTCTGATGACCTATGCATGCTATCTTGAACACTTTATAAATCAAATCAAACTTTAAATACACTTTAAATCAAGTTTGATTTGATTTAGCCCTATTCTATTTAGGCCTACTGGGCTCCCGAGTTAATAAATTAACCCTAAGATGGAAGACATGCTGACAAGAATGTCGGTCGTGCGCTGTAGATGGGCTCCCGAGTGGCGCAGCGGTCTAAGGCACTACATCTCAGTGCTTGAGGCGTCACTACAGACCCCCTGGTTCGATTCCAGGCTGTATCACAACCGGCCGTGATTGGGAGTCCCATAGGGCGGCGCACAGCGTTGTCCGGGTTTGACGGTGTAGGCCGTCATTGTAAATAAGAATTTGTTCTTAATTGACTTGTCTAGTTAAACAAAGATAAAAGAAAACATTATTTAACTTAGATTTTTGGTTGAGATGAAGATGTGAAATCCAACATAAATTATTAATTTGTAGATAAACTGGAACTAAGCAAGACTAAGTCAGGGGCACAAATGGAACTGTCCAAGCAGAAGATACATTTCCTTCAAATGTTGATATTTGGTTGCATTCACAACCAAACACAATTCAATATCACTAAATATCATTACATTTGAAATCAACCAGAGCTGGAAACCCTAGTCCTATTTTATTGTCTATTTTTAGCTGAATTCTGGGCTCAATTGCTGTTGATGACTTTGCAAATGCTATATACTGTAGGCCTAAATAGCATCATTGATGATTGATAATGTATGGTCACATTTCATTTGCTCTGTTTATTCTACCCTTTGGAATCAGTGTTGTTTTTAAGTGGAGATCTCTCAACAATCATTCTCACGCCAGCACATTGGTAATAGTCATTGACAAGTATCATAGCTAAGCTGGGCTTGGTTAAATCATTGGATGGGAGACCAAAGGGTAGCTGTAGACAGATCAATTCTCCAGTAGGAGGTGCTGTCCAGTCTACTGTATTTATTTCTTATAGCGGATATAATGTTGAAAATCTGACATTGTTTTAAAGGTACAAATTCAAAATGTTATACAAGATTTGTCTGTGTTGAAATTTGGTCACCATGATGACATAATCCTGTGGTTGAAATTTCACCCTCAAAACAAGTTTATGTTGATGACAAATTAAGTTGAAACAACATTGATTCAACTAGTTAGTGCCCAGTGGGATGTACCTGCTGCATTGCTGATATCCAGGTGCACCACATCCTTCTGGTCCAGGAAGAGGGTGTGGAAGTAGGCGCTGCAGGCAGCCAGCACAGCCTTGTGGGCCTTGAAGTCCACCCCGTCCACCACGAAGGTACAGTCACACAGCAGGCCCAGCTGGCGCTGGTGGTTGAGCTGCTCCAAAACCTTGCTACTGTGCCAGGGAAAGTCCATCCTGGTGAGAGTGGGCAGTGGTGGAAAAAGTACCCAATTGTCATACTTGAGTAAAAGTAAAGATACCGTAATCAAAAATGACTCAAGTAAAAGTCACCCAGTAAATTACTACTTCAGTAAAAGTCTAAAGGTATTTGGTTTTAAATATACTTAAGAATCAAAAGTAAATGTAATTGCTAAAATATACTTAAGTATCAAAAGTAAAAGTCTAAATAATTTCACATTTCTTATATAAAGCAAACCTGACGGCGTCATTTTCTTGTTTTTATTTTATTTACGGCTAGCCAGGGGCATGCTCCAACATTCAGACATCATTAACAAATAAAGCATGTGTTTCGTGAGTCCGCCAGATCAGAGGCAGTAGGGATGACCAGGGATGTTCTCTTGATACGTGTGTGAATTAGACAATTTTCCTGTCCTTTTGGGTGTCAGGGAAAATGTATGGAGTAAAAAGTACATCATTGTCTTTAGGAATGTATTGAAGTAAAAGTAAAATATAAATAGTAAAGTACAGATACCCAAGAAAACTACTTAAGTAGTACTTTCAAGTATTTTTTACTTAAGTACTTTACACCACTGAGTAAATATGGGTTGTGTTGGATTTAGTCAATCAGGTGAGGTAACACATTACCACTGTCAAATTTATCTAAATGTTTGGAAATGTAAAAAGCCATGACTGGAGGGGATTCTCACTTAAAATGTGACTAATATGATGATATAGTATAATCACCTACGGCTAGTTGTATTCCTGGTTGATTTATACATTTTTTTACATTTTAGTCATTTAGCAGACGCTCTTATCCAGAGCGACTTACAGTTAGTGAATACATTTTTTTAAATATATACTGGGGTAATCGAACCCACAACCCTGGCGTTGCAAACGCCATGCTCTATCAACTGAGCTACATCCCTGCCGGCCATTCCCTCCCCTACCCTGGACGACGCTGGGCCAATTGTGCGCCGCCCATGAGTCTCCCGGTCGCGGCCGGCTGCGACAGAGCCTGGATTCGAACCAGGATCTCTAGTGGCACAGTTAGCACTGCGATGCGGCGCCTTAGACCACTGCGCCACTCACTGCGCCTTAGACCACTGCGCCACTTATCACATGCAATTTCATAATTTTACATAGCCTGACAACTAAATCTTCGGGAGCTCACAAGATGTGGTGTTGTTTTATGGACAAAGATTTTTAAATATTCAATTTATAGATTAGCTCAATTCAATGTATCAAAAGAGTTGGCCTATACCACCTATATGGCCTACCGATTATTAATATCAGAGTCCTAGCT
This sequence comes from Coregonus lavaretus, assembly GCF_964263955.1. Taxonomy (NCBI): domain Eukaryota; kingdom Metazoa; phylum Chordata; class Actinopteri; order Salmoniformes; family Salmonidae; genus Coregonus; species Coregonus lavaretus. The sequence continues at coordinate 24,950,101 of NC_140007.1, read as the reverse complement.
TAATCACCGACGAGACATAATGTTTATGAAATTGTTTGACGTTTTCAAGGAATATAATGCATTTTTGTTGGGGTGACGATGCAGCGGATTGATTACGAATCCTATATCCTTCTACATTCACTATCCGGGATTAATTTAGCGTGCCTAGACATGCATGTTTTGGACAAACAAATGGCGTTTGGCGAAAGAGGGGCCTTCCTTTATGCCCGTGCTTAGAGCTTCTTTGTGTGCTTAAAGCATACGCCATCTTTCAAAAGAAGTACATTCAAAATACCTCTTGAGAAAGCTGAGTTCCCCGCTCCAAACGCTTGTTATGGTGTTGTTTTGTACTATTTCCCCACAATCCGTTGAATTCCTTCAATCGAGTTTTTCGGTGATCGATCTAGCCACACAGACTCGATTCACCACCATCTTCCATTCGCTGATCGATTGATAGTGGCCGGGTGGATAGTTTACATATTGCGCAGGCGCAGTTTTATTCCTGCGTATGGAATGGTTTTTAAAATGGCCACGCGATGGCGCACTATGCCTGATCGTATTCAAGATGCTTCTCCAATGTGGTTCTCGACACAGTGATAAACTTCTCTCACTACTACTTTGTGCTGCCCTAAACTTTTATAATATGTGCTTCTAATGCTCATAAGGACATGCTAAAATAATGGACAGCTCTGGCGTAAATGTTTGAAAGGGGTAAGTGAGAAATGTAGCGATGGGCATTTCTTTGCACTTTTGAATTAGTTTTTTCTTTCTGTCACTGGCCTAGAACTTCAGAGCCATGAATAGACAAACACCATACATTGATGTACACAACAGTTTATATTCTCAAAATTGGAAATAATGTATTATCAATCAACTACTTTATTCACAAAACGAAGTACTGTAGAGTTCAGAAGAAGAAGCAATACTTCATTGATGGATGGGATAGCGTGTACACACACTTGGAGGTGATGTGTGATTAGGGTAGCAATAAATTCCTTGGTTTTCCCGAAATCCCCCCCTAACAGGAGGGAGTAAGCAGGAAATCCGGGTACCTCCAACCAGGTTTTCTGGAAAACCAGAATTTATTGAAAGTTCCAGGTATTTTGCAACCCTATGTGTGAAAACATAAGAACAAAGTAGGCTAACTATTGTCAATTCAAGGCAGCGATATGTATGGGAGGAGGTAGTATGGCAGAAGAGGAAGACATACGTACAAAATGGACAGGTGTAATAGTAAAGACAGGAAATGGGAAACACAGTATATAGCATTACACATTACAGGCAGCGAGGGAGCAGAGGTCATGAGAGAGTCCAGTCTGTCTTAGATCTTGATCTCAGTGCGGAAGGTATGTGTGAGCTCATGCTTGGATGGGTGTCTGCGGGCCTTAACTGTAAGCGTTCCCTCGGCGCCCAATGTTGATGTCACAGAGGTGGGGTCCACATCCTCAGGCAGCTGGCACTTGTGGGTAAAAGTGTTCATCACTGTACCGTCCGCCGCCAACTGTTGAAGAGATGATAAACATGAGAAAATGACCAAGATATTCTGCATATCTCATACATTTCTCAGACATTTTAGATAGAGTTCTCAAAATCATAGAGAATTTAGTTTCACTAAAAAAGGGTTTTGCCCACCTTTTTGCGTGGACTTCGATCTGGTCATTGGAGGTGGTGACGATGACGTCCTCTGGAGAGAAGTCTTGGACGTCCACTGTGAACTGGTAGCTGTCTCCCATTGTCTTGATCTTCCCTGCTGTCCTCGTCTGATCTAGAAACACAACCAAGACATTTTGAAGTTTCAGCAGGTAATGTGCTTACTGAGAGCTAGCCTTTCTTGACCTATAGACAAATAGATTTTCTACAGACGGGGAGTGCAGCCCAATCAGTCTTATCCTTACTTAATAACTAAGATCATAACTCTTACTTAACCTTATATGCACATTAAATACATGTATATGCACAATACATTCACACACAGTCCAAAGGTTTGTCTAGTATATGAAACCCTGCTGGGCTTGTCTACCGTCTCTGTTGATTAGAAAAAAGCGATGTTAGAAGGCGTGTCCTCAAATTGGAAATGAGCATTCCACTGTGTGAGATGCCTGGGTGATTCTTACTTAACATACAGGTATATGTCTGATTTGGCTACATGACACCCAGTGTCACAGTGTGTGTGTATGCTGGTTGCTATGCAACAGTCTGGCCTGTCATCTCCCAGGCGTCGTCCCAGTCATTCTCTTTGTGTGAGATCACGGCGTTGGCTGTGTCCAATATTCCCGACGGGTGGACGCCCCCTAGCCCCTCCCATCCTACCCTGTCCTCTCTCCATCACCAGCAATCTCCTCCTTTTCCCGGAGGCATGGGCATACTAATCACAGCACTGAAATACCCTGCTCTGCCCTACTGCTACAACCCAACAACCAACCCTCCCTCCCCTTTGCCCTGTTGCGAAGCCGTCGGATCAAGCACTTGCTCAGAGCCTTATAGAGAGTTCAGCAGGCAATCAACACACATCAATACACATGTACGTGGCACAGACACAGAGACACAAACACACCTCTGTCTTTTAGAATGATTGGTTTTAATGTACATGTATGTTCAAACCAACATACAAGAACATCTCCTACAGTATGAATTATCCACAGACAAATTCACTCAGAAATGGAATTTGATACTGTATGTATGGAATAAGTCGATTATAATAATGCTGGTCCACAATTGGGAATTCATGTCAAATCAACTCACTGGGAAATCCCAAGACATCCGTTTCAGGACGCATGAAAGAGCCAAAGTCTTCTGCAAAAAGCCCCCTGCTCTTCTCCATGTATGGGTTGTTGGAGGATGAGGAGGAGGAAGAGGTCTGCTGGAAGCTGCACTCCGATCGGTGGGCAGAGGAGTTGGTCACACTCATTGATGGCTAAGTCTGCCGGAGAGGTGGGAAAAGTATCCGCTTTTTAAAGGGAGAGAGAAAGAAACAGAGGAGATCCTTTTAGTGGTTCAGTCCTGGCCCAGTCCACTCAGTTTACATCAGAGGGAAAGTGAAGGATGGGCAGATCCAGAAGAAGGATGAATATTTCTCCTCTGTCAGTTGAACAATATTCCCTCCTGTCAGGTGGTTTGTAAGATGCTATGTTTTCTTTCCCACTGTTTGAAGATGTGTCTGTGTCCGTCTTTTGGATAAGTGTGTCGGTTACGTTTGTCCATGAGCATAGCCAGTCAGTCACACACACAGGATCTTATATATGTGGAGCCCAACAGTTTTTTTTATTCCTGTGTGTGTGAGAGAGAGAGATAAAGAGAGGGGGGGGGGGGGGGGGGTCTGTGGTCGGAAAAGTTTGGACAATGTGGGTTTGAGGTTAAGAGAGGGAGAGCCGGGGAGAGGAAAGCAAGAGGAGGGGTTGAGTCAACAGTTGGCATTCCAGACACTCGATACCTGAAATGGCTAAACTCTACTTCTTTCCTATCTATTTATTTTCTGTTGTTTTCCCTCTGTAAGCATCAGTTTCCCTTTTTTGTCATGACATTTGATCATCTTGTGGATCAGTGGTTACTTAACATGTATTCTTTAATTTCTTCGGGAACATAGGCATAAAACGTCTGTTGCCTGGTATTTACTTACATATTACATGGTAACAGTTGTTAAATTTGGTATTAGGATACTTATTTCAACTAATTACTATTACAAAACTGGTGGTAACTAATTTTAACCGATTACTACTTAGAGGCTCATGTCTAAATGATGTAACT